>NW_027186315.1:1440807-1442471 GCF_028583685.1 Petaurus breviceps papuanus | reverse complement strand
TTCCTTCCTTCCTTCCTTCCTTCCTTCCTTCCTTCCTTCCTTCCTTCTTTCCCTTCCTCTCTTTTTCCACATGGGAAACCATACCCATACATGTATATGCTATCCCCAAAGGAATATAAATTTTGATTGCTTAAACATTGCAAGATATCTTGGGGCTTGGGAGTTAGATTTTCTTTTCTCTTGCATACTTATTTATTGTATCATTTTTTAAAACTAGGACAATTAGCTGTTCTGTCTCATGTTGTTTCATTTATGATTTCTTTTTGCTTTTTGGAGGGGAGAAGGCAGGGCAATTGGGGTTAAGTGACTTACCCAAGGTCACATGGCTAGCAAATGCTAAGTGCAGGTTCTCTGTTCACTGTGCCACCTAGCTGCCCCAATTTATGATTTCCTGAAATAGAGCTCTGGAAAACCAGGCTTTGACAAAACCCATTGCGATTTAAATGGAGCTATCTCACTGTGCCTTAAACCAAATCACTCTGATTCACACTGATGGACCAATAATAGGTCCCAGTCCAAGCCAAACTTGGTCATTGTTTGGGTTTTAATGCAGGATAGGATAGTGAAGGAAAATACAAATTTTCTGTTCTGACCAGAAAACCTGAGGGACTTTCCTCCCTGATTAATTATTATTATTTTTAATAGAAAAACAAGTCCATATTTTGCCTCATTTCTTACCTAATATTAAATCACTCAATGGGTTTTGCCTTAGACAAATGGAGAACTGACAAAGACCTTAACTTAAAAAAGCACAAAGCCTCCCACTACATTTGAGATAATTTCCAGTCATCTGGATCAATGTCTTGCCACTGGACTCTGATGACTGTGGAAAAGAGAGTAAGGCTGATGACTTTGCACATCCCTGCCTCACTTAAATCCATTTCACTTGCAAATCAAGATATCAACCTGATAATCATATTGGTCCTCTTTCGGACCTAAGGATGAACGACAATAATATACCTAACATTCTTTTATTTTATTTTTTGTTCCATTTTACTTTTAATATTTCTTATTATCTCACAGAATTATTATGTTCTATTTCAGCTGGTCTAATTTTCATATGGTTTGTTGTCTGGGTGAGGTCTAATATATTTTGTTTGAAGCATTTATTTCCCCTTCCAATTTTCTTTTTCCACAACCCAATCCTTTTTCACTTTCTTCTAGTCTCGTTTTTTTATCTATAAATTTTTTTTAAAATCTTTAAAAAGACATATTATTTTTATTCTTTTAGGGATTCTATGTGAATTTGTGGCAGTTTTGTCTTCATTGAGACATTACTTATAAATACTTTGCATTAATTCTCTTTTGGGTTTGTATTACAATCATTCCTGTCACCATAAGAGCTCTTTATGGTGGTATTTTCTTTGCTTATTTGCTCATTCTTTGACACTATTTCCTGATTTAAAAATTTATGCTAGTTTTGGAATCTTCCCTCTTTGTGAAAGAATACTTATACTGGTTCTGTTTACGATTTTTTGGGGTATTGAGTGTTGCCATTATCCCAGCATCTAAGGAATATTTCAGACTAGGGATCTATGAGCTTTCAGTGCTCCCAAATTGATCTTCTCTCGGACAAAGTTTGTGTACTCCTTACCTGGTCAGTGTTCTGCAAATTCCAGGGTTTGGGTCTAAGCCAACACATCTGTGAGCTTGCCCCATTTAGA
>NW_027186315.1:1409068-1440797 GCF_028583685.1 Petaurus breviceps papuanus | reverse complement strand
CTTCCTTCCTTCCTTCCTTCCTTCCTTCCTTCCTTCCTTCCTTCCTTCTTTCCTTCTTTCTTTCCTTCCTTCCTTGCTAAATGGGAAATAGCATTTTACCAGTCATGTGTGTGTGATTTTAAAATAATTTTCCTATTTTTAAAAAATATTATCCACAGTGATATAATAGAACAACAGCCATTCCACAATAGAAAAGTCATCAAAGTATATGACAAAAGTATTCTCAAGAGAATTGTATACTATTGGGGGAGTGTAGAAGCAGGAAAACTGCATGAGCTCCCCCCATAATCACCTCAAATACCTATAAAATGTGACTCTAAACAAATTTTAGAGGAGCAGAACCCACAAAGTGACAGAAAGAAACAAATTTCCCTGTGAAGACAGGAAAGCAGGAAGGGTCCATCGAAGAGTGCTAGGAGCCGAGCCTAGCCCTGCTTGAGCCCATGGTTTTAGCCCCAGGGCAGCCCCAACCAGCAGCAGCTGTAGCTAACCTCTGGAGAGTGGATCACCAGCAGCTGTGGAGGTTTTCAGGAATAACCAATAAATGCCAAAGACAAAGTAAAAGGCCCGTGTAGAACTCTGTTATAACTGGGGGCGGGGGGCATAGGGGAAGATATAGGAGAGAGCAGATTGGGGGAGAGTATTCAGTGGGATTGCTATTTTAGGGGTGGTGGGTAGGGGGGAAATGGGGAGAAAATTCATAACACAAAATCTTGTGAAATGAATGATGTAAACTAAAAAATTAAAAAAAAATAAACTACACAAAAAAAAGAAAAAATATGAACTGATTACAGGTCACAGAGGAATCAAGAAGGATTGTGAAAGTCAAGTAAGAGAAGTACAGGAAAAATTAGGAAGAGAAATGAGAATGATGCAAAAAAATCATGAAAATAGAGTCAACAAGATGACTGAAGAGAATAACAGCTTAAAAAATAGATTAACTCAAATGGCAAAAGAGGCCCAAAAAACTGATGAAGAGAAGAATGCCTTAAACAGCCAATTTTGTCATATGGAAAATAAATTTCAAAAGCTCACTGAAGGGAATAATTCCTTTAGAATTAGACTGGAGAAAATGGAAGCTGATGACTTTATAAGAAATCAAGATACTATTACAAAGATCCAAACAAATGAAAAAAAAAAAATAGTAGGCAATATGTGAAATATCTCATTGGAAAAACCACTGAACTGGAAAATAGATCCAGGAGAGATAATTTAAAAATTATTGGACTACTTGAAAGCCATGATCAAAAACAGGACCTAGAAATCATCCTTCAAAAAATTCTCAAGGAAAAATGCCCTGATGTTTTAGAACTAGAGGGCAAAATGGAAATTGAAAGAATTCACCTATCACCTCTTGAAAAAGGTCCCAAGAGCTGTGAGCTCTTCCACTCAGCGTGCACTTGCCTCCCCCCTGCCTCCAGGTGCAGCACCACTTCCTCTTCTCTTAAGGGTTTAAACTTGCCATTTCAAATTTTGCCATGGATGATGATATTGCTGCTCTCGTTGAAAATGGCTCTGGAATGTGCAAAGCTGGCTTTGCAGGAGATAATGCCCCTCGGGCTGTCTTCCCTTCCATTGTTGGGTGCCCCAGACATCAGGGTGTGATAGTGGGTATGGGTCAGAAAGACAGGTATGTTGGGGATGAGGCCCAGAGCAAGACAGGTATTCTGACCCTGAAGTACCCCATTAAACATGGTATTGTTACTAACTGGGATGATATGGAGATGATCTGGCATCATACTTTCTACAACGAGCTCCATGTGGCCCCTGAAGAGCACCCTGTGCTGCTCACAGAAGCCCCCTGAACCCCAAAGCCAACAGAGAAAAGATGACTCAGATTATGTTTGAGACCTTCATTACCCCAGCCATGTACGTTGCCATCCAGGCTGTGCTGTCCCTGTATGCCTCTGGTCGTACCACTGGTATTGTGATGGACTCCGGTGATGGTGTGACCCACACTGTGTCCATCTATGAAGCTTATGCCCTTCCCCACCCTCCTTTTCTGGATCTGGCTGGCCGTGATCTGACAGACTACCTCATGAAGATCCTGACCGAGAGAGGGTACAGTTTCACCATCACAGTTGAGAGGAAAATCGTACATGACGTCAAGGAGAAGCTGTGTTATGTTGCCCTAGACTTTGAGCAGTAGATAGCCACTGCTGCATCCAGCTCCTCTCTGGAAAAGAGTTATGAGCTCCCTGATGGTCAGGCTATCACCATTGGCAACGAGAGGTTCCGGTGCCCAGAAACTCTCTTCCAACCATCTTGCTTAGGTATGGAATCCTGTGGAATCCGTGAAACTACCTTCAACTCAATCATGAAGTGTGATGTTGACATCCATAAGGATTTGTATGTCAACACCATGTTGTCAGGTGTTACCACCATGTACCCAGGCATTGCTGACAGGATGCAGAAGGAGATTACAGCCCTAGCTCCCAGAACAATGAAAATTAAGATCATTGCCCCGCCTGAGCTCACATACTCTGTCTGGATTGGAGGTTCCATCCTGGCATCTCTCTCCACCTTCCAGCAGATGTGGATCAGCAAGCAGGAGTATGATGAATCTGGTCCCCCCATTGTCCACTGCAAATGCTTCTAAATGGACTGTTTCTGTTGTTTTTTTTAATTTTTTTTTTGTCAAAGGGTGTGACATGATGACATCATAATTGCCCAAAAAAAGAGATTAGATTGGCATGGCTTTATTTATTTTTGTGTTTTTATTTATTTATTTTTTTGTCGCTTGACTCAGGATTTAAAAACTGAATCGGTGAAGTTGATGAACAGTCTAGGTATGTTAGAGGCAAACATCCCCAAAGTTCTCCATGGTGTCATCAGGACTCTGATTGTATATTTGTTTTTTTTTTTTTTTTAATATATCATTCCAAATACTGTCTAATGAATTGTGACAGTTACAGGCCTACGTGAAGGCTGTCAAGGAGCAATGTAACAGATCCCGAGTGGGAGGGGAATGGAGGAGGTAAATTATGTATGGCTTTAAGTGTAAATTATGTAATCCTTAAAAAAACTTTTTGTATCTTCCGCCTTAATACTTGTTCCTCTTTTTTTAATTGTCAGCCATATGGAATGGCTCCCTAAATTCCCTCCCTGCTCCCAACATAGATGTGAATGAGGACTTTTATAGTCTCCCTGTGAGTTTTGAGATTGGTGCCAGTACTTGGGGGAGGGGAGGAGCTTTACCTGTACACTGACTTAAGACCAGTTCAAATAAAAGTGCACATATTAAAGAAAAAAAAGTAAAAGGTCCCAAAAAGAAAACTCCTACGAATATTATAGTCAGGTTCTGGAGTTCCCAGATCAAGGAGAAAATATTACAAGGAGCCAGGAACAAACAATTTGAATATTGTGGAAACACAATCAGGATAACACAGGATCTAGCAGCTTCTATATTTAGGGATTGAAGGGCTTGGAATATGATATTCCAGAGATCATAGGAGCTAGAATTAAAAGCAAGAATCACCTACCCAGAAAAACTGACTATAATATTTCAGGGTAAAATATGGTCATTCAATGAAATAGAAGACCTTCAAACATTCTTAATGAAAAAATCAGAGTTGAATAAAGAAATTGACATTCAAAAGCAAGAAGCAAGAGAAGCATAAGAAGCTAAACAGGGAAAATAAATCAGAAGGAACTTATCAAATTTCAACTATTTACATGCCTACATAGAAAAATGATAATTTTAACTTATGAAACTTTTTTCAGTATGAGGATATTTGAAGGGAATATAAATGGATATGTGTATATGTATGTATATGTACATATATAATACATATTTATACATACATATATGTCTATATAGGAGGGCATATGTGCATATGAATACTTATGTGGGTGTGTGTATATATGTGTACAGGTATACATAGACAGAGGGCACAGGACCAATTTAATGGGAAGGGATGATACTCAAAAGGTGAAATTGAGAGGTGAGACAGGAATATAATGAGAGGTGATGGGGAGAGACAAATTGGGGTAAATCATCTTATATAGAAGAAGCAAGGGATAACTATTTCATTGGAAGGCAAGAAGAGGGAAGCAAAAGGAATGGGTCAACCTCACTCTCATTGAATTTGGCTCAGGGATGGAATGACTTACATACTAAATTGTGTATATTTCCCTACAGGAGAGTTGGGGGGAAAGGGATGAGAGGGGTGATGATGTAGGGGAGGGCAGGTTGATGGGGTAGTTAGAAGCTCACACTTTTGAAAAGGGACAGGGTCAAAGTAGAGAATAGAACAAGTAGGGGTCAGGATAGCATGAAGGGAAATATAGCCAGTATTTCACAATATATCCACTGGAAATGTTTTACATAGCTACACATGTACAACCTATCTTGAATTGCTTATCTTCCCAGTTAGGGTGGGTGACAAGGGAGGAAGGGAAAGAATCTGGAATTCAAAGTTTTAAAATCAAATGTTTAAAAATATTATTATTATCATCATCATTATTATTATTTACATGCAACTTGGAAATAAGATAAACAGGCACTGGGGTATGAAGATTCATCATGCCCTATGTAATGGGAATGTAAATTTAAGATCTTCCCTGACCCTAGGCCCTTTGATAGGCTTAAGTGCACCTAGAGCCAGTGATGGGAGGCTTGTTTTACAGGAGATACTTTGTGATGGGCTAGTGGGTCAAGAGAGTTCTTATATTCTCTGACCCAGATCGTGGCTATATAAACCCTGTTGTAAGGCTTTGTTTGGGGCTCACTTTGAGAAGCATCATTTGATTTGACCAAACGAGACTCTGGGCAGCTGTTGAGAGCCCCCCAGCTTTGAAAATGCAGATGTTGATGTTTCCCTCTCTGGTAACTGTGACTAAGTATGGATGTAATGGTCACACAGTTGGAGGCTTTTTTGCTTGAAATATTTCTCTCTCTTTTAACTTCTACTTGTAACTTCTGTTTGTGTACTCTGAAGTTTGGGGTGCTGACCTTTTTCCACTGAACTAGATAAGTGATATATGTTTAATTGATTAAAGTAAGTTTATTAACCCTTTTTGAGTTGCTTTCCTTTAGAAAAGTAGATTTAAGTACCTGTGTTGGTAGCCACCCTGGGTATGCTGGGGTGATTGTTGCTACATCTTACCAGAAAATTGGAGGGGGATGGGGGAAGATATAGGAGAGAGCAGATTGGGGGAGGGGTATACAGTGAGATTACTGTTTGGGGTGGTGGGTAGGGGAAAAATGGGGAGAAAATTTGTAACTCAAAATCTTGTGGAAATGAACAATGTAAACTAAAGTTAAAAATAAAATATAATAAAAAAAGAATTGTATACTATTAAGAATTAATTGAAAAATAATAACTAGCATTTATATAGCACTTTTAGGTTTGTGAATTACTTAATGTGTCTTGATATAATTTGAGCTTCACAACAAGTTTGTGAGTTATTATTATTTATTCCCATTTTACATATGAGGAAACCAAGAAAGAGAAAGGTCACACAGCTAGTAAGTCTCTGAGACCACATTTGAACTTATGAAGATAAGTCTTCCTTGTTCCATGCCACTGTGTCACTTAGTTGCCCTTTCCAGGGATCACACAGCCTAAGTAAGGCGAAATTTGAACTTGAGTTTTCCTAGCTCCAATTCCCATGCTGTACCCACTTTGCCACCCTTCTGCCTAGAAAGAATGAACCAAATCAATAATGATAAAATAAATGAAATTCAAAACAACAATGTGATTTTGCTTTATACCTCATAAAATAATAAATTATTAAAAGATGGTGATGTTTAAGGTTGAATGGGGGAATAAAGGATGCCAATACACATTTGTTGGGTGTATGAATTGGTTCAAGCATTCAGGAAAACAATTTGGAATTATTCTAAGAAAGTGACTCAGTTGTTCATGTGCTGACCCTAGTGACCTCACTGCTAGGTATCTACTCCAAGGAGGTTAATGATTAAAAAGGAATAAGAAAAATAAAAAAAAAAACATGTGTGTGTATGTGTGTGTGCATACACACCTACATACATATACACATACATATATTTGTTATTGTTCAGTTGTTTCAATTGTGTTCAACTCTTCATGACCCTATTTGGGGTTTTCTTGGCAAAGATACTGTAGTGGTTTGTCATTCCCTTCTTCTCAAGCTCATTTTATAGATGAAGAACTTTAAGGCAAACAAGGTGAAATGACTTGCCCTAGGTCACACAGCTAGTTAGTCTCTGAGACCAGATTTGAACTCAGGAAGATGAGTCTTCCTTGCTTCAGGCATGGCATTCTATCTACTGCATCACCTTGTTGCCCTGTATACATATATTGTATTTATTTTATACCATACCATATTACGTATTTATAAATAACATATAAATTTTAATAGTATATATTTTCCTGCAAAATATACATTTTCATATATATTTATATGTGAAACTCTTCCATGAAAAAATCACTATCCCCCTTCTTTTTCACCACTGATATCCTTGGGATAGACACAGAAATACATGAATACATATATACATATACATCTGTATTTGGTAAAGAACTGCAAAAAATATATATGGACATCCACTAGAGGATGGTTAAACAAGATGAGATAGATAACTATAATGGAATATTACTGTATTTAAGGAAAAACTATAAAGAAACATGAGAACACATATAAACTTACAATGTGAAGAGTGATGTAGGAAAATGATATACATATGTGGTAATAAACAATGTATACAAAACTGTTGATGAGTAATGAAACAATCAAATTTAAATATTGTGAAGTTACAATAAGCTCAGACTTAGAAAATAAATAAATGAGCTCACTTACTCTCCTTCCCTCCTTTTTTACAGATTTGATTGGTTGATGATTGGTGTTTACTATAAGTCAGAAAATCATGGGGTTTGATTGAATAGTCTAAAACATATCCTAGATTTCAAAGGAATTGAGCTACAGGGGCTGCATCTAACCTTCAGAACTAAAGATACCTTAATGATTATCATAAAGTACATTTTTATTTTGGGTACTTCATAAGACAAATATACATTTGGTTGACAACATTTATTCTTATTACCAATTAGGATTAGTCATAGATTATAATACTCTTTAACTAATCTTATATCTATATAAAACATCTCTCTCCCTCTCTCCCTTTCCCTTCTTCCCTGCTTCTCCTTTCTCCCCTAAATGTTGATATAGAATATATAACAAGCATTTGTATATTTACATATTATCTGTAGACATGCAGATATGCATACATATATGCTTGATCCAAGCTTAAAGAATTTGGGACTCTTTTTGAATATAAAAAAAAACCTCATTTTAAAGAAATGAGATCACTCTTTATTGGAGGGAGGTATAAAATGGCTTCCTCTCCAAAAATGATAGTCCTGTTCAAAAAGAACAGTTTAAATAGTTAGTTACAAAATGAAATTGAATATGTCATGCCATATTTTCCCATTGACATCTTATAAATTGGGGATGTGTTGCTACAGGATAAAAAAAATCAGCTATAATTTGGACACACAATTTACATGATAATTTATTTGCAATTGCTCATAGTTTATTTCTCCTAATTTCATTTTGTTGGAGCAGTAGAGCAGTGTTATATTTATTTATACTAACAGATAGAGGAAATTTAAAAAAAAATCTAAGAATCAATTTAGAGGGAGATTAATATATTCTGAGCACCCAGCAAAATGTCTGAAACTCTTAAATGAAAAAAAAAATCATTCTTGTCCTCTTCCTCCCTCCAAAATAGAAAATTATATATTGATGTTATCAGAGAATTTTAGAAGAGGATTGAAATTGAGAGGAAGGATAAGGAGTTCTATTTTGGAGAGAAGTTCTGAAGACATTAGGAATAACAACAAACAACCAATAATAAATAAATGTTAACATGCATGATGCCCTTTAAGTTTCTCATCTTAGCTTTGCAGCTTCCCTAGGAATTAGTACTGCAGATATGCCTATCCCTAATTTACATATGTGGACACTGATGCTCAGAGATATTAACTGACCATAGTCTCTTACCCGCAATTTTCACAAAAACAGTCAGTTAAGTAATATTTCAATAACATTTACAACTTGTTATCTTAAAATCTCCTAAAATTATTTCAGATATCTCACTCTCTCAACTCATGAGTTCCTTCTAGCTGCCAGAATGCTCAATTCTGAGCTGGGGGTGTGGAGGGGGGAGGGAGAGGAAGGGAATATTACAATTTGGCTTAACTGTATCATGAAGGAATGGGAGTAACCTATGCTAAGTTTGGAAAGAGAAGTGGTGTCAGGTTTTGAATGGTTTTAAAGACAAAATAAAAGAAATTATACTTTTTTTTCTATAGGCAATAGGGAGCTATTGGCATTGATTGAGTAGTGGAGGAGGTTGGTCATATTAGCATTTAAATAAAATCACTTTGACATGAGTATTGAGGTTGGATAAGAATAAATTGAGGCTTGAGACAAGGAGACTAATTAGCAAGCCACTGAAGTAGTTTAGGAAAGACAAGATAATGCCTGAAGCTAAGGTAGTACCTTAATGAATATGATAAAAGAGGGCATGAAGGGAACTGGGTTCAAGAGTCATTTTGGAATTAGAACATAATATGCAGGCTGAATTAAAATAAGGAACTTGGTATAGGCATCATATTACACACATGGAAGACTAAAATTGTGGTGGTATCTTTGACTAAAATAGGGAGGTTTAGAAGAGGAACAAGATTTTAACAGAAGATAATTAGTTCTATTTTGTACATAGGACCTAAGGATCTTAGATCAAGAACTAGAAGTTACCTGAGAGGCCATCTTGTCCAATTGCCTCATTGATAATTGGACTGGATGTATGGTTGATTATGTATAGTTGCTCATGATGAATTTGAGGTTTTTGTTTTTTTAATGTCCAGTTTGAAATGTGGTAGGAAGTTGGTGATACAGGCCTACAGAAGTCAATACCTTAGTCTTATAACAATATTCCTGTAGCAGTTTCCTAATCAATAACTCTACATGCATCTTCATTACCTTTTAATTAACCTACTTATAAGACTTGTGCTATTAATTACATGTTCTGTTCTCATAAAATTAATGAAAATAATAATGGTAATAGAAAAATAATTAAGTGTTAGAGATTCCAAAGTTATTTGTATACATTACCTCATTTGACATGGGTTCAGTTCTGGCCTTAGATACTTAACACCCACACAAAATAACTGGCCTGTGTAACCTTGAGCAAGTTATTTAACCCCACCTGCTTAAAAAAAATAATCAAATGAGATGGGTACTGTAAGCATATTCTCCAGTTCACAGATAAGAATACTTAAGGTCAAAGATAGGCATATTTTTGCCCATGGATTTTATCTCAGATCATCTTTGATTTCAAGTACAGAAGTTATAAACATTATTTCTCTGCTTTAGATTCAATTTTGTGTCTGTCCCTCTTGCATATGAAATAAAATCCTGACTCTTAAATAGGTCCCACAAGGTTACATACTATTTACTCTTCCATCATGATATATAGGTCGATATTAATATGTAGTTATTATTATTTATGTCACCTATCAAAATGTATTATATTCAACAAGGAGAAGTTCAATTCTAGATCAGATTTTCACTAAGCCACTTCCTGGGATGGAAATAATGGGAACCTAGAGGTGTTTTTGTAGAGGCCTACACACTTTTCCCTTGAAAGAGATGTAATCAGATCATAGTCTGATATGTATATACCCTGAGATAGAGAAGAATAGATTTCAGGGTCCCAAATAAGATTAGATTGACTAAATCCATATGCAATAAGTTAGAACTAAATGTTTGAGAAATATTCAAAAATGGAACCCTGAAGAAGAGAGAATCAATTCCAATTAAGAAGAAATGGTAGTTATCTAAAGAAACTGATGCTGTTTTGCATTAACAAAAAAAAACCTAGATTTATAAACATGTGTAGAAAATATGAAATTAATGGTAGGCAATAGAATGAATAAAAAAGTGTGGCACATTATTATAAGAATTGTGTTATTATTGCTAAAATTGAGGGTTATCTTAGTCTAGCAAGGGAAGACAAGGGTGAAAAGAATGATGTTTTTAGTAGGTATAAGAGGAATGCAGTGTTGAAGTTGAAATAGGACATCTGCTATCAAAGTGAAGATAATGCACAACAGAAATAAGTCAGTGATTCTTTTATTTTTTAAAGCAATTTTATATAACTTTTATTTAACATATTTACAATTCGAAAAGTTTGTTTGATATACCCACTTAAGCAAAACAAATGGATAACTATACAAGGAATCAAAACATGATATGTAGCAAGTATATCAAGAGTTATCTACAAACAATTTGAATTATTTAAGACATTGAAAAAGATAAGCAGTTATAAAGTAACTTTAAAAAAGACATTCTGACAAGTAATTGAAGATGTAGTTTGTTCCCTACTATAAAGTTCATTCTGCACAAAATCCCAGACTTGATATGTCTTAGATTCTGTAATTGAGTAGCACATAAAAGTCAAAACGAGCAGACTTCTGAAATGCTGCAGCATTTCAATATTCGATTTTCAGTTATTCTAGTCAGTTATTTTATTTTAAAACTTTCAATTCCATATTCATTTCTTTCCTTCCTTGTCAACCACCCTTACTGGGAAGAAACAAAGTTCAGTATAGGTTGTACATGTGTGGCTAATGCAAAACAATAACATAGTAGATATATTGTAAAACACTGACTATATTTCCCTCCCTCCTATCCCACCTCCCACTTGTTCTATTCTCTACGTTGATCCCATCTATTTTCAAAAGTGAGTGCTTCCAACTTCCCTTTGCCCCAGTCTACCCTCCCTTCCCTCATCCCCCCTCTCATCCCCTTCCCCCCCTATTCTCCTGGGGGGTGAGATACCCTATTTAGTGTGTATTTCACTCCCTCCTCAAGTCAAATTCAATGGGAATAAGGTTGACCCATTCCCTTTTGCCTTCCTATTCTTCCCCTCCATTGTAACCGTTTTCCCTTGCCTCTTCTGTATGAGATAGTTTACCCCAATCTGTCTCTCCCCAACTTCTATCATTATATTCCTCTCACCTCTTAATTTCGCTTTTTAAGTATCATTCCTTCCAGTTAAATTGGTCCTGTGCCCTCTATCTATATATACCTGTAAACTTATATACACACATTCATATGCCCATATACACTTATATAGACAAATATATATATATATATATTTCTAATCCCTTCAACTACTGAGAAAAGTTTCATCAGTTACAATTATTGATTTTCCATGTAGGAATGTTAATAGTTCAACTTTGATAAGTTCCTTATGATTTCTTTTCCCTTTTTACCTTCTCATGCTTCTCTTGCTTCTTGTATCTGAATGTCAAATTTTCTATTCAACTCTTTTTTTTTCAGCAAGAATGCTTGAAAGTCATCTATTCCACTGAATGACCATATTTTCCCCTGAAACATGATACTCAGTTTTGCTGGGTAGGTGACTCTTGGTTTTATTCCCAGCTCCTTTGCCCTCCAGAATATCATATTCCAAGCCCTTTGATCCCTCAGTGTAGAAGCTGCCAGATCCTGGGTTATCCTGATTGAAATTGTTTCTTCCTGGCTGCTTGTAATATTCTCTCCTTAATCTGGGAATTCCAGAACCTGGCTATAATATTCCTAGGAATTTTCTTTTTCGGATCTTTTTCAGGAAGTGATCAGTGGATTCTTTCAACCTCAATTTTGCCCTCTGGTACTAAAACATCAGGGCAGTTTTCTTTGAAAACTTCCTGGAGGATGATTTCTAGGATCTTAGTTTGGTCATGGCTTTCAGGCAGTCCAATAATTTTTAAATTATCTCTCCTGGATCTATTTTCCAGGTCAGTGGTTTTTCCCATGAGATATTTCACATTCCCTTCTATTCTTTAATTTGTTTGGATCTGTTTAACAACATCTTGATTTCTCATAAAGTCATTAGTTTCCATCACCTCCAATCTAATTCTGAAGCAATGACTCTCCTCATTGAGTTTTTGAGATTCTTTTTCCATCTGGCAAATTCGACTTTTTTAAGGCATTCTTCTCCTCATTGCCTTTTTGGGCCTCCTTTGCCATTTGACTCAGTCTATTTTTTAAGGTATCATCTTCCTCAGTCAGGCTGTTGACTCTCGTTTCATAATTTTCTTGCATTGTTCTCATTTCTCTTCCCAATTTTTCCTCCCCTTCTCTTATTTGGTTTCCAAAATCTTTCTTAAGGTCCTCTATGGCCTGTAACCAGCTCATATTTTCCTTTGAAGCTTTTGGTGCGGGAGTTCTGACTTCACTGTTTTCCTCCTGTTCCATGCTTTGCTCCTTTTTGTCCCCAAAATAGGCGTGTATTGTTGGAATCTTCTGTCTGCTTTGTTTCTTTTGCCTGCTCATTTTGCCACTCAATCACTTGACTTTTGGGCTTTTTGCCACAGTAGGACTCTGCCACCAGACAGGGGAGCTTTTGTCCCAAATGCTGGGGTTTTCTCAGCTGCTGGAGATATTAGATGGGTGTCCTCTCTGAGGTCTCCACACACTCTGGCAAGCTGGACACACACCCCAGAACTCCACCCTAGACTGCAATCCAGATCCAAGCAGGTTAAAGCAAGAGCGATTACCCCTCAGACCAGTGCTTCATCCCCCTACACTCTGCAGGCCAAGAGCTGAAGCTGCCACATGGCGCTGGCTGGCTGTGGGGTAGTCTCAGTGGCTTTTCGCCCTGGGGGTAAAAGCCAAGCACTCCCATTTACTGGTCCCAAAGTCCAGACTGCACTGACCTCTCACTTTGTCCTTTGTGTCTATGTGTTGATAAATCTGGAAACGGCCACCGCTGCTACTCATCTGGAGTCCCTCTGGCCAGAGGCTTGTCAGGCCTGTCCTGGGGCTAAAGCCTCAGCATGGGGCTTGGCTCCTGCCAGACTGCCTGGCTGTTCTCAGAGGGAGGTTAGCTTCTCTGTGTCACTTTGTGGGTTCTGCAGCTCCAAAGTTTGTTTAGAGTCACCTTTTTACATAGATTGGGGAGGGTGGAAGCTGGAGCTGCAGGAAGGACATGCTTCTACCGGTTGTCAGTTCTTATTAAGGAGAAGTACAGTTCTTTTGAATGGGAACATCTACTGAAAAGAGGGCAAGTCCCTATGCCATATAGTTTAAACCTCCTAACACCTGAAGAGTAAAAAAGAAGTTGGCAAAATCTTAGGTGATCCTTGAGTTGGTTTTGAAAACTATTCTTCAGAACTTGAAACTAGGTAAATTATCCAATCGGAGGGTGTCAAGGACTCATGCCAATTTCACATGCATTGATAATTGTATCCAAAGAAGTATTTTTTTCCAATGTAGTAAAATGGAAAAAAGCTAAACAGCTGAAATTTTAGACAGGTGAAAAATTTCATAAACTGTGCAAAACTCATTATTGTATCACTTTTCTTCATTACTTAAAAAATATTTACGTACACCAAGGAAAGATAGAAAATATATATCCTCCGAGATCAGAAATCCTAAGTCATTCAATAAAAATTATTACAGCTGTAGGCAATTAACAGTGCACAAGTGCAACAGCAGGCCCTTGGTCAAAACCATGCCATTTTCAGTCTGTGTTACATTCAACATTTTGATTTCAGGAAATGGACATGTACATCTGAAGTGTCAGTGTCAGAGGGAAGGGCTTCCCTTTTCCATGTCCTACTTGTCTTTCTGCCATGCCAGCAGTCCCTGAGCCCACTTTTTGTTTCTACTTTGCATCTCAATTGCAACCATAGATGTAAAGAAATCTTCTGAAGGCAACTGTTCTAGTGACTTAGTGAGGCACTGGGCTATGTGAATAAAATCCATTTTGGTCAAAATATCTTCAAAGTTTGAGTATTTCCAGGGCAGTATGGAAGAGAAACTCTTTATCATCAGGGTAGAACACATTCCATATTTGACATGCCAAATCAAATATTTACTCCACAAGGTAAAAATCCAGTCAATTAGATAGATGTCTGGAGTTAGAGTATGTTTCTTGAAAGGGGCAAATAAATTTGGCAGATTTCTTCAAAGAATACTTCAAGTGCTGAAAAGTATGTCAACATAAGGCCATCATCCACTGGGTGGGGCAGAGGGGAAATTTGACAAGGTTTATTCAAAAGATTAGAAAGGCATCTATAGTATCTAAATTCATAATCAATACTGCTGCTATAAATGATATTCCCCAAACATAACCAACATCCAGTCTGTAATAAGCCTCCAAAATATTGTGCAACCTGTAATGACATGGTCCACAGTGCTGGAAAACACAAAGATTAAGAAATATTCTAGAAAAGTTCAGTTTGATTTAATTCCAGGCTGGCTTTTCTGTCAGCTACAGAAAAACTTGGATCTTCATTCTCTTCTTCAGAGACCCCAGCACTAAGGGACCACCACTTTTCCTTGGCTGGAGGGGGGGGGCAAATGGCATAGAGTTCGTGGGTAATACTTAATTCATTCCCTATTGCCAAGCACCAGATTTTACCTCTCGGGCTTGGGGGAATACCTTGCCACTATAATTCTCGAACTTTTCAAGAAAACTACATTGTGTTTCCCAGTTGGGTGAAATTTCGTTGTTCTAGACCAAGATAGCATTTCCAATGTTTTCCTCCAAAGGAAACCTCTCTTACTGTTGATTTTTCCTCCTCTGTGCTTAAGTTCTCTTTTTTTGACATGAACCATCATTTCTTCATATTGCTGTCTATGTTTCTGAGCTTCTTCAGCTGCAGGGAGGTTTGCTGGTCTATCTTCTAGGATAAGAACAGTGGTAGAAAGTGGTTCAAAATCAAGGTTTTTCCTCACATTCTGCATAGGAGAAAAAAGGTTTGCAAGGTCTTCCAGCTTCTTCCTCACATATATTTCTATTGTTTTCTTAGAATCTTTCTGAGAATTCTCTCAAAGCCGTGCTGTCCCAAATAGCTTCCATCCCAAATCACCATGTGAGTCAAGTCTTGAATTCTGCTTTCTAGCAAATAAATTCCTTGTAAAGAGGTTAGTCAATGGTCCCAATATTTTCAATTAGCTATCCACTTCTGTTTCTTCATCACAGGCATGGAGGTTCTAATCACTGATTTCTTTTGAGGAGTTTAATGTAATATCTGAAAGATAAGCATCATTCTCAAGAGTCATGATTGAACTGCAATTACTGGTGACCACCAAGTCACAGATATCTTCATTACTAACAGATAAGGTTGTGGACAGTTTGGTGCTAATATTTAATGCAGGGATATCAGAATCTTAGAGATGGGATTATAGAGTTTCACTGTGTCATATTCAGTTCTTGGGAAAGTAGAAGACTTCCGAATACTACGTTCCCTTTCAGTGTTTGTGGAAAGAGGAGGTACATACGGTCGGGGAGTGCCTGCACTCTGAAAAGTTCGATTACGCACAATTTCTGGCTCAGATCTTTTCTTTTAACATGCTGAAGTGGATAAGTTGTGGGTTCCCTATTTCCAGGGTTGGAATACCTGAATTCACTGACTTAAGGCTGTCTATAATCTAAATCACTGTTTCAACTTAGGTTTATAATCAGGCAATGAAAGGGATCTTAGGGGTCTTTGCATTAAAACATTGAAGATTCTGAACATGACCACCTGACCTGTCCTCCAGAACTTTCATCAAGCTGAAGCCATTTGTTGAAGTGGAAAGATTCATGTCAGTCATCTTGGTCTAGGAAGTAACTGGGAAGCTGGCCCCAAGTTGCCCTTCCGCTGGGCCATCAACTCTCCAGGTTCCCTCCTCTAGGGGATATTGCTGTGGGTGGTTCAGGGTGGAGGTTTGGGGTGGGGGCGGGGGGGGAAGCGACGGCGGTGGTAGCTGCAGCAGCAGGTGGTGGAGGTGGCAGCGGCCGCAGTGGCAGCAGCAGCATCCGCTGCCTCCAGGAGGTGAGTCCATTCTCTTCTCCCCACTCCTGGCCAGCTCGGGGGCTGCTGGTCTCCCTCCCTGCCCCTCACCCTCAGGCCGGACTCCGAGGCTGCTCCGAGAAACTTCTTTCAGTATTTTAAGAAAGAGGGAACGAGGGAGAAGGTGTGGAGGGGAGGGTTGATGCCCAATGTAATTGTTACTGAGACAGAATGTAGCTTTCCTTGGGATGGGCGTGGGGGGAATGTTCTCTCACATAAATGAAAGATATCCTTGGGAAATTGAAAAATAAATGCCAATGTCTTTGCTGACCTTAACCAGTGATATCTGAAAAATCATAGAGAAATGGGAAGGGTAAGGCAGGCCTAGGGAGGGGCAAATATACTGACTTTCAAAAAGAGAAGAAACTTACTATCTAAATTACAGTCTAAAAAGCTTGACTTTGATTCCTGGAAATATTCTAGAATATATTATTAATGAAATGACTAATGAACATCTAGAAAAGCAAATGATGATCCATTTAACATTATAGTGTTAACTTGGAAAGGAGTGAGGAAAAACTTGAGTCAGAGGGATTAATTAGGTGGGTCTTGCAGTAATCAAGGCAAGAGGTAAAATCCTGAACTAAGGTGGTAGCTGTGTGACTGGGGAAAGAAGAGATGTGAGAGATATTGTGAATTCAGAAATAGCAAGATTTGGCAACTAATTGGCTATGTAGGGTGAGAGAGAATGAAGAGTCAAGGAAAATACTAAGCTTACAGAAATAGGGAAGATGAAAAGAAAATTACTTAGAGGGAGAGATAATGGGCTAGGTTTGGGACATAGTGAGTTTGAGATATCTTTGGGATATATAGTTTTAAATGTCCAGTAGATAGCTATTCATGTGGAACTAAAGTTCAGAGGGCAGGTATTTCTGAGGCTAGATATGTCAGTCTTGGTCTCATCTGCATAGAGAAGATATTTAAACCCTTGGAAGTTGAAAAAGATTACCAGGATAGTATTTAGACCAAAAAGAAGAAGACCTGGGATGAAATCTTAGGAATCACTAACAAAGGCATCCAGATGAAAGCAACTATATTCACTTGGAGTCCATGGTATATTAGGAATACATGATGGAAATCACTGAAATTGTCAGGGAGAAAATGATTTTTATATTAGTGCCATGTGGAAAATGGTTTGACTTTGTCCTTTTGGTCTTCAAAAGGAAAATTAGGACAAATGTGTAGAATTTCTAAAGAGAAAAATTTTAGCTTAATATCAGGAATATCTCCCTAAAAATTAAAGTTACTGAAAAGTTCAAAGGGCTACCTCAAGAAGTAGTAGATTCACCATCATTAGAGATCTTCAAGCAAATATTGCATGGCCATTGGCTTGGTATGTTGCAGTAGGGATTGGTTATTTTTTTCTGATGTGAGTTGGCTTAAATGGCTGCTGAGTTACCGTCCAAATATAAGATTCTGTGATTTAAAATGAGGAGATATGATATCTATCATATCATTAAGGAAGTATCCAATTGGAATCTAAGATCCTGTAATGTTAATGGGAGTTGAAGATCTTCCCCTTTCATTAATAGGCCTCAAGTGGAGCCCAACAAGAGAAGCTTGTTTAGAGAAGGCTTGTTTTCCAGGAAGGTTCACGCCTTTTGTTATTCTGTAATTAGGCAGTGGTTCATGGTTGTGATATGCTCTGACCCTGAAGAACTGTGTGTATACACACACACACACACACACACACACTGAAATTAGCATTTTGCTTTGGGGCTTATTCAAGGAAAGGCTGTTCTAGTGATGTAGGCAGATGAGACTCTGGGTAGCTGTTAAGGAGCTCCCTAGCTTTGAAAACCCAAATGTTGGTGCTTCTATCTCTGGTAACTATGTATGTATGCAATGGTCAAACAGTTGGATCTGTTTGTTGATCTATGATGTATGTCTTATTTGATCAGATGGTTAGAAGCCCTGTTTATTGGTCTTTATGCTGTTATTTCTGCTCATAATTTCTGTTTGTATTTTCTCTGAAGTTCAGGGTACTGACTTTTCCCCCTGAACTAAGGAAATTTTATACACACACACACAAACACACACACACACATCAAAGAACCTGTGCTAGCTTTCTTCATGTGTGCTGGTGGTGTTATTGGTCTTACACTACCACAGCAGCTGCAAGTAGCATTATTGCTACAGGTCCTTAAAAATAAGTTTTTGGGTCATATGATCAATATCTTGCAGAGTACCTTGTGTATAGTAGTTGCAGACAAACTTTGATATACTGGATATCAAATTTCATTGAGCAGTACTATAGAATATAATTTTGACACTTCTGGTGTCTAGAGATATGGTAGTTTCTTTTATCAATTGAACGAAATAATTTAATTTTATAGTTTGAAAATGTTAGCTAGTTTTATTCCTTCAATTTACAGATAAGAGATTGGAGGTTTGAATAGCTTCAGTAACATGTCCGATGTCACAAATAAAGTTGGTGTCAGAGCCAGAATTAGAATCCATTTCTCCTGACTCCCAGAATAAATCTTTTTGTTGCCTCTTAAACTCTGTTTCTTTGAATATCAAAGGCAAAAAAATTGTTCTTCTTTCTTTATATATTCCTCTAAAAAAATCATAATGATCAATACTACAGTGCTCTATAAACATTGACTGACACATTTGGGCCATACATTTTAACTCATAAGCAAAGTTACTCCATTGTGCTGCCTTGCTCTTAAACTTTTGAATTAAGGGTTTTCTGCTAGCAACATGCTTGCCAAGCCTAAGGGCCTATCAGAATCTGTCAGGATCTCTCTCTGTTGAGCTAATTGCCCTACATTTGACTCAACAGTAAAAACGAAAATAGTAGTTTGAATGAATAATAGTTAAGTCTTCCCTTATAGGTGTCTGTTTCCTGTTTAAGAGGCATTTAGGGAGTAATAACTTACAAGATTTCATTTTTTTTATATTTTATTCATATATTTGTGAATATTTGGTTCTTAAATATAGATTTGTAAAGAAAATAATGAGAAGACTCTCCTTTACCTTTCAAGCTAACTTATTAACTCTTTCTTTTTCCTTTGGTTATTTTTAGTGAAATTGGGGGCTATTTTACCTCCTAAGGGAAGCACCCTGTTCAGAACATAGCCTGGAATTCAAGGTATCTTTAACATTCTACAAGTTCGTAAAAATGACATGGATGTTTTCAGCATAAAAAAGCTATTTAACAGAACTGCCTTACAGGTATGCAATTGTGCTATCACCAATGTCACACAAATACTAGATAAAAAAATTCTTGTACTAAGCAATAATGTTGTGTTACCATTGGGTACTTTAAAAAGAATGAAATAGAATCTTTCGTCCTTGGCTTGGCATCTATGTTTGTTTCTCTTTAGTCTCCATTCAGAGTTAAATTAATCTCTTACTTAAACACTTAGAAGTTGTCCATTAGGAGAGGAGAAAAGGATATTATAGATCTTGTCTTTAGGCCTACAAAAAAAATTAGCTCATTTGTCACAAGGAAGTAACTTTCTTAGACATTTCTCTTCAAGTACACATAAAGGTTTTAGAGGACCCATGTATCACAATTTGACTTTTGATCAAGTCATAAAGGGATCTTACATCTATTTGCATATTAAAAATAAATTCCAGGATTTAAAATTTCATAAACAACTTTCTAGCCAAGTCTGCTAAGTCTTCATCAGAATTTCTGTTAATTTAATTCTATTAACTTTTCATAATGGGTATTGCAAGAGAGTATTTTTATGGGTCTCCAAGATCCTAGTTTTTAACTTTCAAGTTTGCTCAAATAAATACCTTCTTATGCCTTCCAGATAGTCCAAAATAGCTGTCCTGAAGACATCTTAAACTATTTCTAAAATGAAATCCATTATTTTCCTCTTAAACATTCCCTCTCCCCCACCTTCCTTCTTACTATAGAGGGCAGCATCATTCATCTAGTCCCTCAGGTTTGTATCCTAGGAGTCATGTACACTTCACTATCTTTCACTTATCCCATATCTAATATGTTACATTTGCAACATTTCTCAAATATAAACCCTTCTCTCCTCTGAAACTGCCACCCCTCTGGTGCAGTGCCTAATCACCTTAGGCCTAGATTATTACAATAGCCTGTTAGTGGGTCTACCTTCATCATGTTCTGCCCCCACTCCAAAGCAGCTTCCATTCAGCTAAGTGAAGGTCCAATCATGTCACTCCCCCTACTCAGTGAACTCTAATGGATCACCTCTGGGATAAAATGCAAAGGATTTTCTTTAGCATTCAAAGCCCTTCATACCCTAATCTGCTTCTACCTGCTCCTAGTTTACTCCTTCCCCACATATTCTTCAATCCAGTAAAAGTGGATTACTTGCTGTTACACATAAGACCTCCATCTCTAGACTCCAGACATTTTCTATAGCTCTTCTTCATGTCTGGAGTGATCTACTTCTAAATGTATGCCTCCACTCTTTTCTGGCTTCCTCTTAAGTCCCAGCTGAAATACCAACTTCTACAGGATGCTTTTCCAAACCCCTCTTAATTCTAGTGTCTTCCCTTTCCTAATTATTTCATTTTTATCATGTATATAGCTGGTTTGTATATATTTGTTTCCCTGTGGTCTTACACTTTAAATTGTGAGCTCCTTAAGGTCAAGGACTGTCTTTAATCTCATTTTGTATCCTAAGTGCTTAGCATACTGTCTGGCATATTGTATGTGCGTAATAAAAGTTTATTTATTGATTGATTATATTTAGGAATAATTGTAGGGAATTATTTATGGGGTAATCTAGGCATAGTAAAAAGTATATTTTGATTAGTGATCATCACAAAAAAAGAGGATAAAATTTAAATATATTATACATATTATAAAAACTTTATTATACATATAATAAAATCACAGTATATATTGATTAAAAGTATCCTCCCCCCATCATGGGATAAGCACTATGGATTGATGGAGACTGACAATTCATCTCTGATTTATGGCCTTAAAGAGTCATATTCATACAGCCAAAGTGTTACAGAAGAGTGACTAGAGTGCAGTCTTAATGACTATTAAATGTACAAATACAATCTCCATCTACTCAATAATGAATGGTCTCTTGATATATATGTATATGTGCATATATATATATATATATATATTACTGAGTTTAAATTAGAAGATATAGAAAAAGAGAAATATAGAAAAAGAGAAACCCTCTCTATAGGTTCCAAATGATTCATTACTACTCTCTCTTCTCTTTTTCTCTACCTTCCCATATATTTCACTTTAAAATTATCTTCTTAACTTGAGACAAATGTAAGTTCATTCTTTCTTCTTTTGGATGACAATAAAAAGAGAATACAATGGTCATATCACACTTATCTTAAGCAAACTCCTAAATTTAAGAAGTTCTCTGCTCAGAAGTGTTTCCAATTTTCCTCATCCCAATTAAAAAAAAAAAGCATATGAAAGTCAAAGGAATTTCTAAAACTTCAGTCAAGTGCTATCTTCATTAAAGAATAGACCAGAATGGGAAATAAAGATGGGGATGCTGATAGCAGAGGCATAATAACTATTCTTTGGTGATTATGTCACCATTATTGGAATCAATATTTGATTCCACATTAAAAAAAAAGTATGTATACATAAAGAAGAATTTCCATAAAAATCTAAACTCATCTTGTGAGTGACAGAATTTAAGGAGAATGTGCAGATTCCCTTTCTTAGTCTATTCTTCTCTTGACAATTTTTAGTAACATGTAATATTTTAAAACTTGCTTAAGATAGGATCTCATAAAATAAATACCAAATATCATATATGTATCAGAGGCCTAGTAATAACTTTATTGTTTCTCTTTTCTTACATTCAAAGTATCAAATATTTAAAGGAATTCTTGGCACTTATATTTGAATATATATTACAAAATAATCATTCAGAGGATATGGTAGGGAAAAAGAAAATGCCTTTAGGTACTGAATTCCAGAAAGGTATAAAATATAGTTTCTTGAGATCTACAAATTTTTTCTATCAAATGAAAACAAAGTGTAATATGGGAACATCTTTCTCATCAATCCCACTGATCACAAACATAGTAATTACTTTTTTTCCTTCAAATTAATTCATTTAGTTTTAGTTTTCAAAATTCAATTCCATAAGTTTTTAAGTTTTAAATTTTTTTCTGCCTCATTCCCTTCCCCGTCCCCAAGACAGCATGCCATCTGACAAAGGCTCTACATATACATTCTTATTAAACATATTTTCACAGTAATCATGTTGTAAAGAAAAAATTAAAGTGAATGGGAGAAACCATGAGAGAGAGAGTGGAGAGAGAGTGAGAGAGAGAGAGAGAGAGAGAGAGAGAGAGAGAGAGAGAGAGAGAGAGAGAGAGAGAGAGAGAGTGCAAATAGCACGCTTCAGTCTTCATTCAGACCCCATAGTTCTTTCTCTGGCTGTGGATAGCATTTACCATCATGAGTCTTTTGGAATTGTCTTAGATCCTTGCATTGCTGAGAAGAGCTAAGTCTATCAGTAAGCACTTTTTAAAATCCCATTCTGCAGTTTATGAATGTTATGATTGATCAAGTTGCAACATTCTGTAGTAATATGTTACAGGTATGTGATATCAACAAAAATAGCTCTCTAAGGTATGTTATGAACATAGATACCAAAAAAATGCAAACATTCAAAGACTCAGCCATATTTACATGGTTACGCAGTTAAAGTGACAGAGATTTTTGGTGGTATTTAAGTCCTGATTTTCATTCTTTTGTTTAAATCTTTTTATTACTCTTATGAAAATCAAAATAAGCAGGAAATATTTGAAATTTGTAAAGAAGAGTCTTGAGCAATATAATTTTTGAATGGATTCTGTTGCCAAGTGTAGGGTCAAATTGCATTAAAAGAGAAAAAAAAGCAGCAGCAATAAAAGGCATTTATTAAGATTATGAGTCTGGTCTCCAAATTTTACTCATTATTTATGTGTTTTTGATGGGGATTGGAGATGTTTGTTGCTGAGTAGATGGTTGGTTAGAAAAGAATATTTATTTTCACCTATAAGGTCACAAAAATATCAACTACCTGCCATTGTTCCATTCCTAAGCTTAATGAAGTAAAAATTTCTTCTCAGAAGAAAGCAGCAATATGATGTGCCTACTTCAGGGGCACGAGCCTAACTGTATTTAGAGAAACTCATAATAACAAAATTGTCCCCTAGGTGAATGTGTGTGTATATGTGTGTATACATATGTGAGTGTATGTGCATCACCTAGGTGACAGCTTTGTGTTTATGAGTTTCTTTCTCAGTCTCTTTCTGCCTCTCTTTCCCTGCCCCCTCTGTACACACACATATACACACATGCACACACACAAAATATGTATATATTTGTACATATACTTCCTTTTTATTTTTTGTTAAAGGCATTCATGAAGGTAACCTATTAAGTCAATATCTATATAATTTTAATATATTTTAATCTATATATAAATACATAGATTTTACCCATGAAACCATGGCTCCATTAAATATTGAAGTGAGTCTCCTTTCATTTAGAGGGAAGTAAGTATTATGATTCAACATACAATATAAACAAATAGACAGGAGATTTATTCACTAGTACATTGCAGAATCACATGATTCATGAATGATTTATCAGAATCAGTACTTCTGTGCAAATAAGATGAGTCATATCAGAGGTGACTGAAGGTTTAGACAAAGTAGATCCACTGAGGTGGAACATGTGACTTTAGGACATAATAGAAGGGAAGTTGTAGTGCTAATGCAGTATTTACAGCTCCCACGATCACGATAAAGACCATGACTGTAAATATCCCTTCATGTTTAATCACAAAATATAACAGATTCTCCAGGTAGAGGACAGAACTAATACACCTATTTGAATACCAGAAAACATAATCCCAAAACCAGTAAGCCAATTCCATCATACTATCAAAGATATTAAGAAGCCATAATAACACTGAGAGCCCTAGAATCCTTCAGCCTTCCCACAAATCAATACAAGATCAATATTTACTAACAAACCTCTCTCTCCTTGCCTGAGCACTCCTCTCTCCCACCATCTCTCTGGTTCTGACTACCAGCTTCCTGTGGCTCTGTTTCCCTTCAGCAAACTCCTCCCACCACAGGCTCCATGTGACTACATTCAGCCTATTAAGGGAGCAGAGTTTACTTTCAAAGCAGGGGAGGTCTTCAAACTATCCTAGGTCTATTAAAGGGCAGGGAAGACCCTCAAATTCCCATTCCCCTTACAGAAGTCTAGAGTGTTTGATGGAGTGTCAGAGCAATATTATAGTGGATAACAGTTTGGAATCCACAAAGTCAACCAATTATTATTATCAAGATAGTCAGTCAGTCAGTAAACATTTATTAAAAGTTTGCTTTGTCCCTGGCACTATGCTAAATATTGGGGATACAAATAAGAAAAAAAGATGATCTCAAAGGGCTTACAATCTAATTGGAAAAGATTATACACAAAAGGAACCTGGAAAGTGAAGAATAGAGGGCACTGGAGGAGAAAATTATACTAGTACATGAAGAATGATGGAGTCCAGTCAAATGAATGCAAGCTGGTGGGAAAAGAATAGATGGCTTGTGTGAGAGCTCTCTTTAAATGTAGTGTTTGGCAAGAGTTCTTTCTCTTTTTTCCAGCAATAGAGGCAGAGGGCACTAAGGGCACTGTTCAGGTCTTAGTACCAAATTTGATAGAATGTCTTGGATAATGAGTTAGGGATCATTAAGTAGAGAGAAGAAATTGCGGAGGTTGATGAGGATGTACAAGATCTGGTTTGCATACTGAGAAACGTCGATGAACAACAACATTACGAAATTTCTAGAAGCAACAAGTTATAGAGGCTCAGGCAATCAAATGTCACCAGGGAAATTGGTAAACTATCAAAAGGTCAAGGACAGAACTCTAGCTGTGGAGGACCTGAACAGTTCCTAAGGGCAGAGTGACAAACAATTTGATTCTATCTAATTATTTTTTAATTAGTTAAACCTTTTTAAGATTTTTTTTAACAGAAAATGGTACTGCTTAGGTGTGAGATACTTGGGGCTTTTGTTTCTCCTTAAAACAGAATGAATTAGCCCAAAGAGACTAGTTTGGGCTCTACTTGCAAGGTAAGGGTTTGTGGTATAAACTATGGAGAACTGGAGGCATGCAGGGGGCTAGAGATCAGCTGGTCATTAGTCTGTTAACTCTTTGAGAGCAGGAACTGATTTTACCTTATTTTCTTTTCCCAGCTCTTAGTGTAGTGCCTGGCACATAGCAAATGTTCAATAAATGCTTATACACTTGACTAGAAATTCACTTCCTTTTTCTTTTTTACTGCAAAGGACAATCATGACTGAAATTCAGAGATATTTGTGAAATTCTTTACATGTTTATATATATATTTCTGTCCACTAATTCCTTAATTAAGACAGAACATCTTATGTATTTTTTCAACAAATCAAAACTTAAATGTGTCAGGAGGCCTCTAACCCATTACTTTGATGTTTGCCAAAACAATCTAACTTAGGGCTAAAGTCAATGTTTGATATAATTAGCAAAATATAATCTGCTAAACAGTAAACACATGGAGGATTTTATCATCAATGGGGAATACTTTCATGTGGAACTTGTACAGGGGATTCAGCATATAGCAGCAAAAATTTTTAATGAGTGTATAGCTCATATTTGTTTTTTTTTTCTTTATTCTTAGTAATAACAGAATCATTGAAAATTGTCATTTTGACGTAACAAGGTATCATATATTCACATAAGATATTCACAAGATAAAAATTTTTGGAGAAATGGTTTCCTTGATTTGGGTCAACCAAATAAAATACCCCCACAGTCATCATCAGAAGAAACTAATTTTTCTAACTAATTATTCTAAACTAGCTGTTCAGACATTCTAACCCACTGCCAACCAACTTCTACCGACAACGTAGGCAATCTTACTTGTAATTGAAATGTAATATGCAAGTTGTTCATTAGAATGTGATCTCCTTGTTAGAGGGACTTCTTGCTTTAATTTTTCATTTGTATCCTGAATGCTTAGAAGAATGTTTTCCATCATTAGTAATTAATGCATTTTAAAATTTATTCATTTTATATAAATAATACATACAGTAGTATCTTGTATTCTCATCTTTCAGCAAACTGTGTTACTATCAAGATCTAGTCTCCTGTAGAGAATTATTTGAAAAAATCTGTTCCCTTCTCGTGTTTTTACCAAGTATACCCTTGACATATGAGTAAATGAGAGAGAGGGAGAGAGCAAGAGAGAGAGAAGGTAAGAGTGTAAGAGTGCAAACTTGAGGAAAGTTACACGAGTTTAACTTCGAAAGAAGTGAGTGATTCTGTGAAGTAGAAATAAGGAAGCAATGCATTCCAGGTATTGGAAATGGATTGGAAAAGAGTTTGTGTAATAAAAGATCTGAAATGACACAGTAGCTGTATTAATGGAGAGGAGATGAATACCAGATATATTGGTGTGTGTGTGTGTGTGTGTGTGTGTGTGTAAAATAAATAAGAGTTTTTAAGTCATTGGGAAAAAGTAGTGAAACTGGGAAATGTTGGAAATAACTTTAATGAGATAAACCAAGGTAAATAGAAGTATAGTATTACTGTCAAGAGAAATAGAAAAGTTAGGAAGGTTTACATTTTTTTAGGAGGTAAAGAAATAATTCTACTTTGAGGGAGTAGAAGGAGGACCTCCCGGCTGCTCTGGCTTCCACCTTGCCCAATCCATGTAAAAAGGGGACTGGAAACAAACTTTGGACCTCCAGAACCCACAAAATGACACAGAGAAGCTAACCTCCCACTGAGGACAGCCCGGCAGGCTTGTAGCAAGCTGCCAGTGCAGTGCTCTGGGAGCCAAGCCCAGCCAGAGGGACTCCAGATCAGCAGCAGCTAGATGCAATGGACAAAGTGAGAGGTCAGTGCAGTCTGGACTCTGGGACACAGTAAGTGGGTGTGCATGGCTTTTGCCCCTGGGGCAAGAAGCCTCTAAGACTCTGGTACAGCCAGCCAGTGCCACTTGGCAGCTTCAGCTCCTGGCCTGCAGAGTGTGGTGGGGCCAAGCACCAGTCTGAGAGGTAATCACTCTTGTTTTAACCTTCTTGGATCTGGATTGCAGTCTAGGGTGGAGGTCCTGGGTGTGTGTCCAACTTGCCAGAGCGTGTAGAGACCTCAGAGAGGGCACCCATCTAATACCTCTGGCAGCTTAGAAAACCCCAGCATTTGGGACGAAAGCTCCCTTGTCTGGTGGCAGAGTCCTACTGTGGCAAAAAGCCCAGGTGTCAAGTAACTGAGGGGCGATAAGACCAAGCAAAGGAAACAAAGCAGACAGAAGATTCCAATATTAGACTCCTATTTTGAGGACAAAAAGGAGCAAAGCATGGAATAGGAGGAAGACAGTGAAGTCAGAACTCCTATACCAAAAGCTTCAAAGGAAAATATGAGCTGGTTACAGGCCACAGAAGACCTTAAGAAGGAGATAAAAGAAGTGAAGGAAAAATTGGAAAGAGAAATGAGAACAATGCAAGAAAATTATGAAATTAGAGTCAACAGCCTGACTGAGGAAAATAACACCTTAAAAAATAGACTAACTCAAATGGCAAAGGAGGGTCAAAAATGCAATGAGGAGAAGAATGCCTTAAGAAGCCAAATTTGCCAGATGGAAAAATAATATCAAAAGCTCACTGAGGAGAATCATTGCTTCAGAATTAGATTGGAGCAAATGGAAGCTAATGACTTTATGAGAAATCAAGATGCTGTTAAACAGATCCAAACAAATGAAAGAATAGAAAGCAATGTGAAATATCTCATGGGGAAAAACCACTGACCTGGAAAATAGATCCAGGAGAGATAATTTAAAAATTATTGGACTACTTTAAAGCCATGATCAAAGTAAGAACCTAGAAATCATCCTCCAGGAAGTTTTCAAAGAAAGCTGCCCTGATGTTTTAGAATCAGAGGGCAAAATAGAGGTTGAAAGAATCCACTGATCACCTCCTGATAAAGATCCCAAAAAGAAACTCCTAGGAATATTATAGCCAGGTTCTGGAATTTCCAGATTAAGGAGAGAATATTACAAGCAGCCAGGAAGAAACAATTTGAATATTGTGGAAACACAATAAGGATAACCTAGGATCTGGCAGCTTCTACAAGGAAGGATCGAAGGGCTTGGAATATGATATTCTGGAGGTCAAATGAGCTGGAATTAAAACCAAGAGTCACCTAACCAGCAAAACTGAGCATCATGTTTCAAGGGAAAATATGGTCATTCAGTGGAATAGAGGGCTTTCAAGCATTCTTGCCCCCCCCAAAAAACAGAGTTGAATAGAAAATTTGACATTGAGATACAAGACGCAAGAGAAGCATGAGAAGGTAAATAGGGAAAAGAAATCATATTCCATGATGGCTAAGACTTTCTTGTTTTTTATTTTTTTCTTCATTGAATCTTCATAACTCAGCACAATACTGGTACTTAATAAATATTTACTAAGTTGAATATTAGCCATGAAACAATCCCTCATTTGACTTGCAAAAATAGAGATGATGGTAATGTACAGATACTTTGTCTTAAATGATCCTCATAGATGATGTCTTATGTTCTGAAGGAATTCGAGTTAGACTAGCCCTGCTGTGCTTTTTTAAAGAAATTGTTGAAGATAAATATTATGAATTTGTCCTTTTCATCAAATGCTGTAAACAAAATAGATCCAATAATTTATCCACTGTATTGTTTCCTTATTATGTAATATTTTATAATTGTGGAATTTAATGACTATATATATCCATTGACTGTGCATTCATCTGTCACATATTATTTAAGGGAAATTTGATACAAAACTTTGCAGTCATAGTGAAACTATATTTCTGATCTCTAAAAAGGCAGTAAACTAATTACCTTGTGTCGAAATAGCTGAATATGTGACATCCATATATCAGCTCGTTTCTCAGGAAAAGAAAATCATATGGGTAGAAAAGTATTTAATGGATCAAGACATGAAATAAAAATAACCTTGAAAGAAAGAAGTGCAATTATGTTCAACTGTTCCATAAATTCTAAATAATTTAGTAGTACAGTGCCTCATTGTCAGCTATTTTGTGAGATAAAGAATTCCTTGTCACTGGAGGTGTTTATTCAAGACCTAGAATACTGCTTCTCACAGAGCCATCAATATGACTTGGAGTTGGACTAGAAGACATCTAAGAAACTTTCATCTCTTGGATTTTATGATTTGGGATAATTTTCCACATAACAATTTAGTGCACTTTTCACTATTTAAATAAGTAGAAAGTCAACGTGGGGTTTGATCTTTTGAAATTGAGATTTTTGTAGTTTATTTTTATTTGATGTTACAAACTGATTGATGACATTGTGATTGAGACTTAATATACTGTGTTTTTGGCACTGAGAAGCACAACTGAAAGCACGATCTGGACAAAATAATGGCACATAGTCCCATGTGACATAAATGTCATTCATTCCTCTTTCAGTTTTTTTTTGCTTGATCTATTTTTATTTAAATTATTAAATTCCATAACTTACTGAAAATTTCAAATGTACAAAACTCTTCAAAATCAACATATTTTTTCCCTTTAGGCAACTGTGATTTCTTCAGCATAATGTTCCCAATGGGCAGCTTCTCCCAGTAATTTATTTCATTATCTACTTTGAATTATAGTCTTACAATATTTCCTGTGGGCAATGGGAAGCTAAGTAATTTGTCCTTGGTAATACAACTAGTAGATATAAAATGAAAAATTTGAACACAAGGCAAGTTTCTTATCTCCTGCCTCACATTGCCCATTATATTTGCTAATTGTATATTTTTAGCAGTTGTAACCCAGCTCTTCAGGCCTAGTCATATCATTTAGAAAAGGAAATTAGGTAACAAAAGTTGTTTGGCATATCCATTCAGGAAAATCAAAATATTTAGACTGGATCAAAATGTCAAAGTGAGGTAGAGAGAAGGGCTTGGGGTGGAAGAATTGTTAGACATAGTTGACAATGTGAATTCATCTGCAGACAAATTTTATTTTTTTTTATTTTTTCAGGGCATTACTTCCTTGTACTTAAAGGTTTCATCTGTAACACATAGCAAACATGGCTGTATTATCACGACTCTTATCAATATTGAGTTATAGAACTGTAGATCTGGAAGGAAATTCAAAGCATGAATCCCATCTTGAAAATCCCAAACAAGAGACAACTTAACCTTTGAAGAATTCCTGTTTTAAAAATTGCTACCACTGGAATACTCCATTTCCCTTTGGTAAAATACAGAAAATTAGGAAGATTTTTTTTTCTTTTTCTAAACAGACACTATGAAGAAGCAACATTGTATGTTGAAAAAAGAACTGACATCATCTGGAAAACCTGGGTTCAAGTGTGACCTCTGATATATATTAGCTCTGTTACCATGAAGAGATGCTTAACCACTCATTGCCTCAGGTCATTTTCTAAGGCTGTAATTTGCATAAATAGTAATGACCCCCATCAAATGAATATGTTCTCAAGGGAAACTACCTAAACAGATGAAATCATAATTCCAGTCCTCACTTCTACTGTCCCTGAAATCAGTCAAAATCAGATTTCTTTAAACTCTAGCCATTTGTATTAATTGTGCCTTCAAGGGCCAAAAACAATAATTCACAACCCTAATTCATATCAAAACTTGTTTTTTAATAATGGAAGACAGATTTTATAGCACTCTAAGTCTTTTCTTTGCTAACTATCCAAAATTTTAGTGTATGTCTTTGAATGTCCTTTTCATTCTGGTCACCATTTTTTCAGTGAATCTCAGCTTACTAAAATGCATTCTGAAATCTGACACTGAGAGCTTGATAAAATATTGTTTAAATTTCCTTTTACCAAGGGAAAACATAGTGGACTTATTTTCACTTTCTTTGATCATGATAATATATGATTAGTGCTTAAGGTCACATTACTTGTTAGTTCTCATATCACATTGTCAACTCATATTGTTATAGAGACTGAAAGAGAAGGTGTGTTACTAACCTCAAGATCACATTCTTTTCTCACTCTTAAATTCCAAATCAGTTGTGGCTCAGTAAACCCTGAGTTGTTAGGGATGAACCAATGAGACTACTAAAATATATTACTCCCTGTATATTTTGCAATACAAGTGAGTGTTTTTAATAGAAACTATCAGGTATATTTATATTAAGGAAATTATTATCTCATAAATATATATCAAAATCTGTGATAGAAGCCATGAGATATGGGATGCACAATGCACTACTTTTTAGGTAAACTCATGGAAAATCACAAGCAGCTCCAGTTGCTCCTCAATACTGGCTCATTTCCTTGTTCATTCCCCTACTACAGGATCAAATGCAGTCAAGTAGTTATGACCTAGAAACTACCCAGAAATTACCAAATTGCAGAAAAAAAATGACTTGGCCTGGCCTCTATCTCAGAGTAAACTAAGGATTTTGTTTTGCCAATGGACTGAAATTTCAATCCAAAAATCTTTAGATTTAGACAAAAATTACTTAATGACTATGTAATTTATTAGGAACATAGATAAGAAAGAAATATAGACAAATGTTTAGATGAAAAATAGGATACTGTGATGGAACTTGAAGCAAGGTTCACTTATTTCTACTATACTCCATCTTTACATACATCCAGCAAGTCTGAGAATAGGTTGCTGAGGGAAAGGAATATGATTTCAACAATTTGTAGAAACTTCCTAGCTATATTTTAACTATAACAGGAAAAAACATCTTAGAAGACATGGATCTTGAAGCTCCATAAGTAATAAAGCTCAATAAGTAATATTCTTACTAGGATTCAGGACACCTGAATTCTTCATGTTGAGATTTGGAGACAGCATCATACCTTGTATATTCCAAGCAAAGCTAGATTGGAAGATAAATGAAGATTACCTTTTTTCTTTTCCTTCCTTCCTTCCTTCCTTCCTTC
>NW_027186315.1:1324536-1408968 GCF_028583685.1 Petaurus breviceps papuanus | reverse complement strand
CCTTCCTTCCTTTTTTCTTTCTTTATTTTTAGAAGGGAGACAGTATTGAACCAAGTGATCTCTTGCCTATTAATGAGTGGGTAACACTTTCCTAATATTACTGTCCTGAATGGACACAAAAGAAGGAGGGACAAATTACTGCTTTTCCCTACTAATCAAGTTAGTTGGTTTCATTTCATTACTGAAGATACTGCCAAGTAACTGAGTAGTGAAGCTCCTAACCACATTTAGCTACCGGTCCATTAAATCCCTTTTCCTTTTCTATATTAACTTTTTTTAATCATGTTGCTCCTATTCCTATACTGATACACATAAATGTTCAACCCCATTATGTAACTTTATATTTATTGTTATGAAAATTCAGTTTATCTTCAATCTACCTTTCTAGCTTATATAATATTTTTTGGTAAAACCTATGTTATCTGATAAATTAGTATTCCTTTCCTAGTTTTATGCCATTTGTAAGTTTGAAAAATTTTCCATGTGTAGCATCATCCAAGTCTTAAGAACAACACTGAGTGGAATTTGGTCAAGTATAATACCTGGCCTGAAAGATCTTGGTGCATATTAATGTTGATCCATTAATCAACACATTCTGAAACCAGTCAGAAAATTTTATATTCACTATTAAGAATTTCAACCACAATTTTGGTGAAATTTTATATTTTGACATTAAATATAGACAAAATAATTTGGATTTGTCAAAACTTTGATGGATCTGTGATCTCATTGATATGAATCCAAAATTTAAATCACAATTATTTAGACCATTGCAGTTTCATTTAGCATATGATTTTCCACATATTATTTAAAGGAAGTCCAGCTAACTTAATGACAGTCTTCCTTTGCATCTCCAGTCATTGAATGGATACTAGTGGAACACATGATCTATGCCCAGATCATTTGCATTATATTATCAGTTCATTTTTTTCCCTACTAGCAATTTCTTTTTTTTATTCTTTAATCTAATAATTTGTTTGTTTCCTTTTAGTTTACAGGATTCAATTCCACAATTATTGGAATTTCACATTTTGTCCTCCTCCCTTCCCTCCCCCCCTCCATGGCGGCTTATAATCAAGTATAGGATCTGTAAATACTTTCACATTATACAATGGTCAGGTTATAAGGATGGATTGTACCAGCTGGAATGAAAAATGGTAAAGAGGACATAAAATCAAATAAGAGAATGAAAAAGATCAGGTATTTTGCTTCCACCTGGATATAAATTTAGTTCTTTCTAGTTCTTTCTCTGGATGCACTTTTTTCTCTCCATCATGCGTCTTTTGGGATTGACTTATATCCCTGCATTGTTGAGAAGAGTCCAGTCTATCAAAGTTGGTCATCACACATACGTTGTGTCTGTAATTGTGTACAAATTTCTCCTGGTTCTACTCTTCTCACTCAGCATCAGTACTTTTAAGCCTCTCCAGGTAAATATGAAGACTGCCTGCTCCCCGTTTCTTATAGCGCAATAATATTCCATAACATGCATATACCACAACTTGTTCAGCCATTCCCCAATTGATGGACACCCCCTTAATTTCCAATTCTTTGCCACAACAAAAAGAGCTGTTATAAACATTTTTGTACATATGGGTCTTTCTCCCATTTCTGTGATCTCTTTGGGATATAACCCTAGGAGTGGTATGGCTGGATCAAAGGGTATGAAAGTATTTATAGCCCTTTGGGCATAATTCCAGATTACTCTCCAGAAAGGCTGGATCAGTTCACAACTCCACCAACAATGCATTAGTGTTCCAGTTTGTCCACATCATCTCCAGCATTTGTCATTTTCCTGTTTTGTCATCTTAGCCAATCTGACTGGTGAGATGTGGTACCTCAGAGTTGTTTTGATTTGCATTTCTCTAATCAATAGTGAATTAGAGCATTTATTCATGTGGTTATAGATAGCTTTAATTTCTTTCTCTGAAAACTGCCTGTTCATATCCTTTGACCATTTATCAATTGCGGAATGACTTGTATTCTTATAAATTTGACTCAGTTCTCTGTATATTTTAGAGATGAGTCCTTTGTCAGAGACATAGGTTGTAAAATTCTTTCCCAATTTCCCACCTCCCTCTTAATCTTGGTTACATTGGCTTTATTTGTACAGAAACTTTTCAATTTCATGTAGTCAAAATTATCCATTTTACATTTTATAATGTTCTCTAATTCCTTTTTCATCATAAAGTCTTTCCCTCTCCACAAGTCTGATAGGTAAACTATTCCTTGTTTTAGCAGACTGCTTACAGTATCAACCTTTATACCTAGATCATGAACCCATTTAGACTTGATTTTGGTATATGGTGTTAGATAATGGTCTATGCCCAGTTTCTGCCATACCATATTCCAGTTTTTCCAACAGTTTTTGTCAAATAGTGAGTTTTTATCCCAAAAACCAGAGTATGGGGGTTTATCAAATAATAGATTACTATAGTCATTGACTTCTGAATCTCATTTGCCTAATCTATTCTATTGATCCACTCCTCTATTCCTCAGCCAGTACCAAGTAGTTTTGATGACTGCTGCTTTATAATACAGATTCAAATGTGGTATAGGTAGTCCACCTTCCCTAGCATTTCTTTTCATTAATTCCCTTGGTATTCTGGACCGTTTATTCTTCCATACGAATTTTGTTATTATTTTTTCTAATTCTATAAAGTAGTTTTTTGGTAAATTAATTGGAACGGTATGAAATATATAATTTAATTTAGGTAAAACTGTCATTTTTATTATATTAGCTAGACCTAGCCATGAGCAATTGTTATTTTTCCAATTAGTTAGATCTGACTTTATTTGTGTGAAAAGTGTTTTGTAGTTATGATCATACAGGTCCTGGGTTTGTTTTGGCAGGTTGATTCCCAAATATTTTATAATGTCTACAGTAACTTTAAATGGGATTTCTCTTTCTACTTCTTGCTGTTGAGTTTCATTGGAAATATATAGGAATGCTGAGGATTTTTGTGGGTTTATTTTATATCCTGCAACTATGCCAAACTTATTTATTTTCTCAAGCAGTTTTTTACTTGATTCTCTAGGATTCTCTAAGTATATCATCATATCATCTGCGAAGAGTGATAGCTTGGTCTCTTCTTTGCCTAACTTGATTCTTTTGATTTCTTTTTCTTCTCTAATTGCTTCTGCTAACATTATACCGGACTGAATAAGAGGGTTGATAGTGGACACCCTTGTTCACCCCTGATCTTATGGGAAATGCTTCCAGCTTCTCCCCATTACATATAATGCTTGCTGATGGCTTTAAATAGATGCTACCTATTATTTTAAGGAAGGCTCCATTTATTCCTATACTTTCTAATGTTTTTAATAGGAATGGATGTTGTATTTTGTCAAAAGCCTTTTCTGCATCTATTGAGATGATAATGTGGTTTCTGCTAGTTTTATTGTTGATATGCTCAATTATACTGATGGTTTTCCTAATATTAAACCATCCTTGCATTCCTGGAATAAATCCTACCTGATCAAAGTGTATTATTCTTGAGATAAATTGCTGTAATCTTTTGGCTAGTATTTTATTTAGAATTTTTGCATCTATATTCATGAGGGAGATTGGTCTATAATTTTCTTTCTCTGTTTTATCTCTTCCTGATTTAGGTATAAGTACCATATTTGTGTCATAAAAAGAATTTGGTAGGACTCCTTCACTAATTTTCCAAAATAATTTGTAGAGTATTGGAATCAATTGTTCTTTAAATGTTTGATAGAATTCACTAGTGAATCCATCTGGCCCTGGAGATTTTTTCCTAGGGAGGTGACTGATGGTTTGTTCAATTTCTTTTTCTGAGATGGGACTATTTAAGTAATTTACTTCCTCTTCAGTTAATGTGGGCAACTTGTATGTTTCTAAATATTCATCCATTTCCCTAAGATTGTCAAATTTATGTGCATACAATTGGGAAAAATAATTCCTAATTATTGTTTTGATTTCCTCTTCATTGGAGGTAGATTCACCCTATTCATTTTTGATACTCATAATTTGGTTTTCTTCTTTCTTTTTTTTATCATATTGACTAAGGGTCTATCAATTTTGTTGGTTTTTTCATAAAACCAGCTCTAAGTTTTATTTATTAGTTCAATAGTTTTCTTAATTTCGATTTTATTAATCTCTCCTTTAGTCTTCAATATTTCTAGTTTAGTATTTAATTGGGGATTTTGAATGTGTTCTTTTTCTAGGTTTTTATAATTGCATGCCCAATTCGTTGAGTTCCCTTTTCTCTAATTTAATCACGTATGTACTCAGGGATATAAAACTTCCCCTAAGAACTGCCTTTAATGCATCCCACAGATTTTGGTATGTTGTCTCATTATTATCATTCTCTTGAATGAAATTACTGGTTGTTTCTATAATTTCTTGTTTGACCCACTCATTCTTTAGGATCAAATTGTTTAATTTCCAGTTAGTTTTTAGTCTGTCTTTCCCTGGCCTTTTATTGCATATAATTTTTATTGCATCATGATCTGAGAACGATGCGTTTAATATTTCTGCCTTACTGCATAGAATTGTGAGGTTTTTATGCCCTAGAACATGGTCAATTTTTGAGTATGTGCCATGAACCGCTGAGAAGAAAGTATATTCCTTTTAATCCCCATTCAGTTTTCTCCAGAGATCTATCATACCTATCCTCTCTAAAATCCTGTTGACCTCCTTAACTTCTTTCTTGTTTTTTTGAGAATGGATTTATCAAGTTCAGATAGGGGGAGATTAAGGTCTCCCACTAGTATAGTTTTGCTATCTATTTCTTCCTCTAATTCCTTTACCTTCACCTCTAGGAATTTGGATACTACACCACTTGTTGCATATATGTTAAGTAGTGATATTGCTTCATTCTCGATGATGCCTTTTAACAGGATATAGTTTCCTTCCTTATCTCTTTTAATTAGGTCAATTTTTGCATTTGCTTTATCTGAGATAAGGATTGCTACCCCTGCTTTTTTTACTTTAGCTGAGGCATGATATATTTTACTCCAACCTTTTACCTTTACCTTGTGTGTATCCCTCTGTTTCAGATGTGTTTCTTGTAAACAGCATATTGAAGGATTATGATTTCTAATCCATTTTGCTATCCGTCTCCATTTTATAGGAGAGTTCATTCCATTCATATTTACAGTTATGATTGTTATCTGTTTCTTTCCCCTCATCCTATTCCTGCCCCTCTTAATGTTCGTATTTTCCCTCCCTTCTCCCTTCCCCCCTTTAATAGTTTTCCTTTTGACCACTGCCTCCCTCAGTTTTCCCTTTTTGGCCCCCCTCCCTTTTCCTCCCCTTTTCCCCTTACTACTTCCCTCCCTACAAACCACTCCCACCCCCCTTTTGTAACTCTTTCCCCCTCCTACTACCTGTAGGATATTGTTATACTTACTGAGGTATGCTATTTTTTCTTCGCATCAAGAATGACAGGAACAGATCTCATTCGAAGCTCCTCTCCCTCCCCTCTTTCCCTCTAAAATGATGTGTGTTCTCCTTGTTTACCTTTCTAAGTCACTGTTGCTTCTCGTAATTGGAGGTTGAATTTTCCATTGAGCTCTGGCTTTTTTATCAAGAAGGTCTGGAACTCTGCTATATCATTGAATGACCATCTCTTTGCCTGGAAGAATATGCTCAGTCTCACTGGGTATGTGATCCTTGGTTGTAATCCGAGCTGTTTTGCCTTCCTGAAAATTGTATTCCACTGCCTCCGATCTTTCAGTGTGGAGGCTGACAAATCCTGTGCAATCCTCACTGTGGTGGACCCTCGATATTTGAATTGTTTCTTTCTGGCCGCTTGAAGTATTTTCTCTTTTATCTGGTAGTTCTGGAGTTTGGCCACAACATTTCGAGGATTTTTCAGTTTGGGATCTCTTACAGCAGATATCTGGTGGATTCTGTCGATTTCTATTTTCCCCTCAGGTTCTAGTATCTCAGGGCAGTTTTCCTTAACGAGCTCTTGGAGAATCTTGTCCAGACTCATTTTTTCATCATAATTTTCTGGTAGGCCTATGATTCTCAGATTATCTCTCCTGGATCTGTTTTCCAGGTCAGTTATTTTTTCTTTGAGGAATTTTACCTCTTTTTCTAATTTTTCATTTTTGTTCTTTTGCTTGGCTAATTCTTGGTTCCTCATAGAGTTATTTGTTTCCATTTGTTTAATTCTGGTTTTTAGCAAATCATTTTCCTTGGTTAATTTTTGAAGCTCCTTTTCCATATCATACACTTTTCTTTTTAGAGAGATGTTTTCCTCATTATAATGTTTTTCTAATTCTGCTATTTTCGTTTTGAGAGAATTATTCATTTTGTCTTCTATCTCTCTCATTTTGATTTCAAAGTTCCTTTTGATCTCATCTAGGAGAGCCTTCTGTGCTTGGGATCCATTCCCTGTTGAAGTTTCAGCTGTGGGTGTGGAGTCCACATTGTCTCCCTCTGAGGTTGGTTCCTCCCTCTGAGGATAGTAGGACTCTAGAGTCTTTGTCTTTGTAGTCTGCTTTCTACCCATTTTGAGGCAGGGTCCTAACCATGCCCTTCCTCTAGGATCCCAAGCCTTTACTGTAGAGGGTTTTGCCCTGGACAATAGTTACTATATTTTCAGGGTCAGGGGGGGGTTTGGAGCAAGTGGGGTTCACTCTGTCATCCTTGTCTTTGGAGGTCCTGAAGGAGGCTTTTTTTTTTTTTAAAAGATTTCTGGGGTATGAAGAGGTAGCCCCAGGAGTGTTTGCTGTCCAGTATAGGGGCCCCTGTATTTGCTTCTTACCTTGCTCTTTCCAGTCCCAGCCCTTTGGTGATAGGCCTGGTAGTGGACCTTGTGGTTGGTGGGAAGACTTGCCCTCAGAGTTGATCAGGCCCCTTCCAGGCCTGCGTCCGCCAGCCGCGCCACGCCTTCCCACACAGAGTTCATTTTTTTAGGAGATGGGGAATAGGCCATACATCTCTCTGATGAAATATTTTATGGTGCTTCTGTGAATTTTATAACTTGTAATGTGTTGCAAACTGTTTATGCCCACCATTGGTCATTTCAGTGATTTTAAAATGATCTTCATCTTTAATTTTCCACAGAGAGTATTGCTTGACTCATTGTCATACAGCATCAAGGGAAGAACATTGTTACAAATTTGGACCTTTTTTCAGGAAGAATTTTGGGAACAACCAAAAGGTAGATCAATCATGTTTTTTCCCCCTAATTATTTATTTATTTTTAGTTTTAAACATGCATTTACACAAGATTTTTAGTTACAGATTTTCTCACTGTCTTTCCCTTACTCCCTACCCCAATGGATCTATTTTCCAGGCCAGTGGTTTTTCAAGTGAGATATTTCACATTGCCTTCTGTTTTTTTATTTATTTGGATCTGTTTTATAGTATCTTGATTTCTCATAAAATCATTAGCTTCTATTTGCTCCAATCTAATTTTGAAGGAATTATTCTCTTCAATGAGTTTTTGAAACTCCTTTTCCATTTGAGTAATTTGGATTTTTAAGACATTCTTTTCCTCATTTGGTTATTGGGCCTCTTTTTCCATTTGTGTTAGTCTATTTTTTAAGGTGTTATTTTCTTCAGTATTTTCTGGGTCTCCTTTAGCAGGCTGTTGACTCACTTTTTGTGACTTTCTTGCATTATTCTCATTTCTCCTCCCAATTTTTCCTCCACTTCTCTTACTTGATTTTCAAAATCCTCCTTCAACTCCTCCATGGCCTGTAACCAATTCATATTTTTCTTGGGAGCTTTTGATGCAGAAGTTTTGACTTTGTTACTGACTTCTTCTGGTTCCATGTTTTGAACCTTTTGTCCCCCACAAAAAGAATCCTATGGGCAGAGAGAGGCAGGCTGGGACAAGGCCTGATCAACATGGCAGCAGGTTGTCCCACCAAACACAAGGGGCATTGCCAGGTCTATCATAAAAGGGCTGCCACTGGATGGACAAGGGTAAGATTCAAATGCAGCACCACTGGCAGGGGCAATTACTACTCCTTGAACTGCCAATCCACAGCCCAGGAATTTAAAAAGGCCCTACCTGGACCTACAGGCACCAGGATGGCAGAGTGAACCCTGGCTGCTCCAATCCCCTCCTATGACCCTGAGAACATAGTAATTATTTCCCCAGGGTAAATCCTTAAACAGTAAAGACTAGGGAACCCTAGAGGAAGAGCATGGCTCAGACCTTACCTCAAAATGGGTAAAATGCAAACTGCAAAGACAAAGACTCTTGAGTCCTACTATTGTGAGAGGGAGGAACCATATTCTGAGGGAGACAGTGTTAACTCCACACCCACAGCTGAAGCCTCAACAGGGAACTGGTCTCAGACACAGAAAGCATTCCTAGATGAGCTCAAAAGGAACTTTGAAAACCTAATGAGAGAGATAGAAATTAAAATGAATAATTCTTTTAAAATCAAAATTGTGAAATTAGAAAAACATTACAATGAAGAAAACAGCTCCTTAAAAAGAAAAAAGTGAGATATGGAAAAGCAGCTCCAAAAACTAACTGGGGAAAAAAATTTACTAAAATCTAGAATCAACCAAATTGAAGCAAATAACTCTTTGAGGAGCCAAGAATTAGTCAAACAAAGCATCAAGAATGAAAAATTAGAAAAAAAGATTAAATATCTGAATGGAAAAATAACTGACCTGGAAAACAGATCCATGACAGATAATCTGAGAATCATAGGCCTACCAGAAAATCATGATGAAAAAATGAGCCTGGACAACATCCTACAAGAGCTCATCAAGGAAAATTGTCTGGAGATACCAGAACCGGAGGGTAAAATAGACATCAAAAAAATCCACCAGACACCTCCTGAAAGAGATCCCAAATTGAAAAGTCCTCAAAATGTTGTGGCCACACTCCAGAACTACTAGGAAAAGGAGAAAATACTTCAAGCAGCCAGAAAGAAGCAATTCAAATATTGAGGAACCACAGTGAGGATAGCACAGGATCTGGCAGCCTCTACACTGAAATATTGGAGGAAGTGGAATACAGTTTTTCACAGGGCAAAAAAGCTCAGGTTACAACCAAGGATCAGCTATCCAGCAAAACTGAAAATATTCTTCCAGACAAGGAGATGGTCATTCAATGATATAACAGATTTCCAGACCTTCCTGCTGAAAAAGCCAGAGCTCAACGGAAAATTCAACCTCCAATTACAAGATGCAAGAGTGACATAGAAATGTAAACAAGGAAAACACACACACACACACACACACACCCTGTTATTTAATAAGAGAAAACTCTATATAGAGAAGTAGAGGGTATGATTATAAATTACACAAAATGATGATAAAAAACTTATTAAGGGCTGACTGCGATGGAAGAAGAGGAAAGAATGAACTGGAAAAGGGTAAATTACGCCACACAAAGAAGCATAAAAACAATATAGCAGAGGGAAAGAAGGGAGGGAGATGGGTATTATAGTGGACTTTCCCTCATTGGTTCTGGTGCAAGAAGGGAATAAGACAAACAGTTAAGCATAGGTCTCTATGGAGATGAGACACAAAACATATCATAATAGAGGGAAAGAGTGGAGAGAGAGCAGCTTTGCATGAGATTTGTTCCTGTCACTCTTCGTGCAAAGAAGAAATAGCTTACTACATTAAGTACAAAAATATCGTACAGGCAGTAGAAGGGGGCAAGGGGTACAAAAGGGGGGGTGGTTATTATATAGGGAAGAAGTAAAGGGGAAGGGGGGAAAAGGGAAGGGGAGCTGATAAGAAGGGAATACTGAGGGAAAAGGTGGTCAAAAGGAAAAAAAATTAAGGAGGGGAAGGGAGAAGGGGAGAAAAATATAAGCATAAACAGGGGAGAGAACAGGATGGAGTGAAAAAAGCAGATAGTAGTCATAACTGTGAATGTGCATGGAATTAACTCCCCCATAAAATGGAGGTGGATAGCAGAATGGATTAAAAACCACAGTCCTACAATACGCTGTTTACAAGAAACACATCTGAAAAAGAGAGATACACACAGGGTAAAGGTAAAAGGCTGGAAAAAAATATATCATGCCTCAGCTAAAGTAAAAAGATCAGGAGTAGCTATACTTATCTCAGATAAAAAAGCAAAAATTGATCTAATTAAAAGAGATAAGGAAGGAAACTATATCCTGGTAAAAGGTACCATTGAGAATGAATCAATATCATTATTTAAAATATATGCACCAAGTGGTACAGCATCCAAATTCCTAGAGGAGAAAGTAAGGGGATTAGAGGAAGGGATGGATAGCAAAACTATACTAGTGGGAGACCTTCCTCTCCCCCTCTCTGAACTTGATAAATCCAACCTCAAAATAAACAAGAAAGAAGTTAAGGAGGGGAATAGAATTTTAGAGAGGGTAGGTATAATAGGTCTCTGAAAAAAACTGAATGGGTATAAAAAGGAATATACCTTCTTCTCAGTGGTCACATGTCACATACACAAAAATCAGTCATGTACTAGGACATAAAATACTCACAATTCAGTGCAGAAAGGCCGAAATACTACACGCACCATTCACAGATCATGATGCAATAAAAATCATATGCAATAAAGGGCCATGGAAAGACAGACCAAAAACCAATTGGAAACTAAACAATTCACTGATAAAGAATGAGTGGGTCAAACAAGAAATCACAGAAACAATCATTAACTTCATTCCAGAGAATGACAATAATGAGACAACATACCAAAATCTGTGGGATGCAACAAAGGCAGTTCATAGGGGAAGTTTTATATCCCTGAGTCTTATATTATAGAATAAATTATAGAAAAGGGAAATAAATGAATTGGGCATGCAATTGAAAAAGCTAAAAAAAGAACAAATTGAAAATATGCAATTAAATGCTAAATTAGAAATAATGAAAACCAAAGGAGAGATTAATAAAATTGAAATTAAGAAAATTGCTCAATTAACAAATAAAACTAAGGGCTGGTTTTATGAAAAAATGAATAAAATTGATAGAACTTTAGTTAATATGTAAAAAAAAATGGAAATAAGGGACAGAGCCAAGATAGTGGAGTAGAAGCAGGACCTCACCACTACTCCTGCTTCCCCCTTCACCAATCCATGTAAAAAGGTGACTCTGAATAAACTTTGGAGCTGCAGAACCCACAAAATGACACAGACAAGCTAACCTCCCACTGAGGACAGCCCAGCAGGCCATCAGGAATCGGCCAGCACAGTGCTCTGGGAGCCGAGCCCAGCCCCACGATGAGTCTTTAGGCCCAGGGTGGGCCAACAGCCATGGCCAGAGGGACTCCAGATGAGTAGCAGCTGTGCCCATTTCCAGATTTATCAACACACAGATGCAAAGGACAAAGTGATAGGTCAGTGCAGTCTGGACTTAGGGACCAGCAAGTGGCAGTGCATGGCTTTTGCCCCCAGGGAGAGAAGCCGGTTAGTTGCTGGCCCAGCCAGCCAGCACCACTTGGAAGCTTCAGCTCCTGGCCTGCAAAGTGTAAGGGGACCAGGAAACTTAAACAAAGCAGACAGAAGATTCCAACATTAGACTCCTATTTTGGGGACAAAAAGGAGCACAGCATGGAACAGGAGGAAGACAGTGAAGTCAGAAATCCTGCGCCAAAAGCTTCAAAGTAAAATACAAGCTGGTTACAGGCCATAGAGGACCTTAAGAAGCAGCTAATAGAAGTGGAGGAAAAATTGGGAAGAGAAATGAGAACAATGCAAGAAAATTATGAAATGAGAGTCAACAGCCTGACTGAGGAAAATCCCACCTTAAAAAGAAGACTGACTCAAATGGCAAAAGAGGCTCAAAAAGGCAATGAGGAGAAGAATGCCTTAAGAACCCGAATTTGCCAGATGGAAAAATAATATCAAAAGCTCGATGAGGAGAATTATTGCTTCATAATTAGATTGGAGCAAATGGAAGCTAATGCCTTTATGAGAAATCAAGATGCTGATAAACAGATCCAAACAAATGAAAGAATAGAAGGCAATGTGAAATATCTCATGGGAAAAATCACTGACCTGGAAAATAGATCCAGGAGAGATAATTTAAAAATTATTGGACTACCTGAAAGCCATGATCAAAGTAAGAACCTAGAAATCATCCTCCAGGAAGTTCTCATAGAAAACTGCTCTGATGTTTTAGAATCAGAGGGCAAAATAGAGGTTGAAAGAATCCACCAATCTCCTCCTGAAAAAGATCCAAAAAAAAAATCTCCTAGGAATATTATAGCCAGGTTCTGGAATTCCCAGATTAAGGAGACAATATTACAAGAAGCCAGAAGAAACAATTTGAATATTGTGGAAACACAATCAGGATAACCCAGGATCTTGCACCTTCTACACTGAGGGTTTGAAGGACTTGGAATATGATATTCTGCAGGTCAAAGGAGCTGGGATTAAAATCAAAAGTCACCTATCCAGCAAAAGTGAGTATCATGTTACAGTGGAAAATATGGTCATTCAGTGGAATAGAGAACTTTCAAGCATTCTGGCTGAAAAAAAAAACAGAGTTTAACAGGAAATTTGACATTCAGATACAAGAAGCATGAGAAGGTAAACAGGGAAAAGAAATCATAAGGAACTTAAAGTTGAACCATTAACATTTCTACATGGAAAAACAATAATTGTAATTTATGAAACTTTTCACAGTAGTTGAAAGGAATATAAATGTGTGTGTGTATATACATATACATATATATATATATATATGAGGGTATATGGACATATGAATGCATATGTGAATATGTATATGTGTTTTTAGGTATACATAGAGGGCACAGCGCCAATTTAACAGGAAGAGATGATACTTAAAAGGTGAAATTAAGTGGTGAGAGAGGAATATAATGAGAGGAGATGGCAAGAGGCAGAATGGGGTAAACTATCTCATACAGAAGAGGCAAGGGGAAATGTTTACAATGGATGGGGAAGAATAAGAAGGCAAAAGGGAATGAGTCAACCTTATTCCCGTTGAATTTGGCTTGAGGAGGGAATGAAATACACAATAAATAGTGTATCTCTATCTCACCCTACAGGAGATTAGGGGGGTAGGAGGATGAGAGAGGGGAGAATGGAAGGGAGGGCAGGCTGGGGTGGTGGAGGGAATTGGGAAGCACCCACTTTTGAAAAGGGATGAAATTAAATTGGATCAAATTAGAGAATAGAACAAGTGGGAGTTGCGATAGGAGGGAGGGAAATATAGTCAGTCTTTTACAATATATCTACTATGTTATTGTTTTGCATTAGCTACGTACATCCTATACTGAACTGCTTGTCTTCCCAGTAAGGGTGGGTGACAAGGGAGGAAGGGAATGAATCTGGAATTCAAAGTTTTAAAATAAAATATTCCAATATGTATGTGTGTATATGTGTGTGTGTATATAAATATTTACTATTATCAATACTATGTTACATGTAATTAGGAAATAAGATATATAGGCACTGGGGCATAGAGATCCACTGATAAAGTCAAAAGGGTTATGGGAGAAAATATGGGAGGGGATATCCTGTGGGACTTCTATTTTGGGGCGGTGGGAAGGGGAAAAATGGGAAGAAAATTTGTAACTAAAAATCTGATGGAAATGAATGATGTAAATCAGAAGTTAATAAAGCATTTGAAAAAAATAAATAAGAAAACTAAATTATAAGTATCAAAAAAGGAAAGGGTGAATATTCTTCCAATGAAGAGGAAATTAAAACAATAATTAGGAATTATTTTTCCTAATTTTAGAAAAATAAATTTGGCAATCTTAGTGAAATGGATAAATATTTACAAAAATATAAGTGGCACAGATTAAATAAAGAGGAAATAAATTACTTATATGTCCCCATCTCAGAAAAAGAAATTGATCAAGTCACCAGTGAACTTCCTAGGAAAAAATCTCCAGGGCCAGATGGTTTTACTAGTGTATTCTGTCAAACATTTAAAGAACAATTGATTCCAATACTCTACAATCTATTTGGGAAAATTAGTGAAGGAGTCCTACCAAATTATTTTTATGACACAAATATGGTACTGATACCTAAATCAGGAAGAGGTAAAACAGAGAAAGAAAATTATAGACCAATCTCCCTCATCAATATAGAAGCAAAAATTTTAAATAAAATATTAGCAAAAATACTACAGCAACTTATCACAAGAATAATACACTTTGATCAGGTAGGATTTATTCCAGGAATGCAAGGATGTTTTCATATTAGGAAAACCATCAATATAATTGATCATATCAACAATAAAGCTAGCAAAAATCACATGATTATCTCAATAGATGCAGAAAAGGCTTTTGACCAAATAAAACATCCATTCCTATTAAAAACACTAGAAAGTATAGGAATAAATATAGCCTTCTTTAAAATAATAGGTAGCATGTTTTTAAAGCCATCAGCAAATATTGTATGTAATGGGGATAAGCCAGAAGCATTTCACATAAGATCAGGGGTGAAACAAGGATGTCCACTATCACCCCTCTTATTCAACCTGGTACAAGAAATGTTAACAGTAACAATTAGAGAAGAAAAAGAAATAAAAGGAATCAAATTAGGTAAAGAAGAGACCAAGCTATCACTCTTTGCAGAAGATATGATGAGAACTTTGAGAATCCTAGAGAATCAAGTAACAAACTACTTGAGACAATAAATAAATTTGGCAAAGTTCCAGGATATAAAATAAACCCACATAAATCCTTTGCATTCCTGTATTTTTCTAATGAAATTCACCAGCAAGAGAGAGAAAGAGAAATCCCATTTAAAGTTACTGTAGAGATTATAAAATTTTGGGGGATCTACCTGTCAAAACAAACCCAGGACATATATGAGCACAACTACAAAACACTTTTCACACAAATAAAGTGAGATCTAACTAATTGGAACGACATGAATTGCTCATGCCAGGGATAAGCTAATATATTGAAAATAACAATTTAACCTAAATTAAATTATATATTTAGTGCCATACCAATCAATTTACCAAAAAAAAAAAAAACTACTTGATAGAGGTAGAAAAAATTAGTAACAAAATTCATTTGGAAGAAGAAAGGTTCAGAATATCAAGGGAATTAATGAAAAGAAATGCTAGGGAAGGTCGACTATCTATACCAGATTTTAATCTGTATTATAAAGTAGCAATCCTCAAAATTATTTAGTGGCTGAGGAATAGAGTGGTAGATCAATGGAAAAGATTAGGTACATGAGACTCAGCAGTCAATGACTATAATAATCTATGGTTTGATAAACCCAAGAACCCAGTTTTTGGGATAAGAACTCACTATTTGACAAAACCTGCTGGGAAAACTGGAACATAGTATGGCAGAAACTGGGCATAGACCATTATCTAACACCACACACCAAAATCAAGTCTAAATGGGTGCATGAACTAGGTATAAAGGCTGATACTATAAGCAATCTCAGAAAGCAAGGAATAGTTTACCTGTCAGATCTGTGGAGAAGGGAAGACTTCATGACCAAACAATAATTAGAGAGCATTATAAAATGCAAAATGGATAATTCTGATTACATTAAATTGCAAAGCTTCTGTACAAACAAAACCAATGTAACCAAGATTAAGACGGAGGTGGGAAACTGAAAGAAGTTTTCAATCTATGTCTCTGATAAAGGCCTCATTTCTAAAATATACAGAGAATTGAGTCAAATCTGTAAGAATACAAGTCATTCCCCAATTGATAAATGGTCAAAGGATATGAATAGAAAGTTTTCAGAGGATGAAATTAAAGATATCTGTAAGCATATTTAAAAAATGCTCTATATCACTGTTGATTAGAGAAATTCAAATCAAAACATATCTGAGATACCACATCTCACCAGTGAGATTGAATAAGATGACAAAACAGGAAAATGACAAATGCTGGAGAGGATGTGGTCAAATTGGAACACTCATGCATTGCTGGTGGAGCTGTGAACTGATCCAGCCATTCTGGAGAGCAATCTGGAATTATGTCCAAAGGGCTATAAATAATTTCATACTCTTTTCCCCATCAATAGCACCTCTAAGGTTTTATCCCAAAGAGATCATAGAAGTTGGAGGAAGACCCATATGTACAAAAACTATTTATAGCAGCTCTTTTTGTGGTGGTAAATAATTGCCAGTTAAGGGGATGCCCATTAATTGGGGAATGGCTGAACATGTTGTGGTATATGAATGTAATGGACTACTATTGTGCTGTAAGAAACGAGGAGCAGAGGAACTTCATATTTACCTGGAGAGACTTAAACAAATGGATGTTGAGTGAGAAAAGCAGAAGCAGGAGGAATTTGTACACAATTACAGACACAACATATGTGTGATGACCAACTTTGATAGCCTGAGCTCTTCTTGGCAACACAAGGTTATAAGACAACTCCAAAGACTCATGATAGAAAGAGATGTCTACATTCAGAGAACTACAGAGTTTGAATGCAGATTGAAGCAAACTAACTGCTCTATTTCTTTTTCTTGTTAGGTTTTGTTTACTCTTTCCCATTGTTCATTCCATCTGATACAGTCCTTTATAACCTGACTAATTTTAGTCTAATATGAAATTATTTGCAGATCCTATACTTGAATGTATGCTGCCATGGTGGGGAAGGAGGGGGAGGGGACAGAAGGGTAGAAAATTTGAAATTCAAGGAATTGTGGAACTGAAACTTGTAAACTAAAAATAAACAAATGAATTAATAAAGATCAAAAAATTAAAAATAAAAAAAAAGGATTCTATGGTCTAATTTTGCTTCCTCTGCATTCTCATCTTGCCAGCCAATTACTTGACTTTTGAGCTCTTTGCCATGGTAGAACCCTTCTTCAATATTGGAGAGAGCTATATCCCAAGTCACTGGGGTTTCCACAAATTTTGTCAGAGGTTTTAGGAGGGCACCCTCCCTACAGACACCCCAAGCTCTGGCACACTGACACACACACCAGGACCACCACCCAAGACTGCTTTACACATCCAAGCAGGTCAAAGCAAGAGTGATTACCCTCTGAATGTTTGCTTGGTCCCTTGATGAAGTGCAGGCTCTGGGAACCCTCTTGAGCTCTCCTTGAATCTTTGAGGTACAGGCTCTGGGACCCCACCTTGATCTCTGATTAAATTGACCCCTTTGATGAGGCATTTGCATGAGGCCATAAGCCTTACATTGTGGCTGGGCCCAGACCTCTGTTACTAGCCTAGCCCTCCATTATCCATCTACTTCCCACCCTTGACCTTATCAAAATATCAACCCATCCTTGAACTGGACTGGCCCAAAATTGTCTGTAGTCTCTAGGTAGCCTCCAACAACTTCTCACCCTTAGTCACTCATTGACCTCATCTGACTTCTCATGAAGACCCTCCCCAAACTGCTCCTCTAGAGGACCTCTAGATTCCTCCCACAAACTTATGTATATTAGATCCCATCTTCCTTCCATGTGGTGTGAGAGCACCATAGAATGACCTAGCACAAACTTAACTCTGTGTCTAATACAAGCGAACTTGTAATAAACTTTACTTTTCTTTGACTGAGAAGCCTTGAGTCCATTTCATTTGGCAGGACCTGGTGTGTTGGTATTTTGGGGTCTCCAGAGCAACCCTAACCCTCTTTATGGGTAATCTCTTCACCCTTGTGATCTGCAGGCCAGGAGGTAGCCACATGGCAGCAGCTACAGTCTCACCTCCACCACCTTTCACCCTGGGGTCAGGAGCCAGACTGCACTCTTCTGTCACCCAGTATCAACAGAGTTCTCCATTGACTTTACTCTCTTTGTTGTTCATGGGTTGAGAATTCAGAAAACAGTCACAACTTCTGGTGATTCCTGAAGTCTGCTCTAGGCCTCTTGTTGGGGCCTCCTTGGTCTGGTCAGGGTGGTTCACCCAGGACTGTGCTAGGCTCCTAGCTTGGTGCAATAGAACCTTCCTGTAGGACTGCTAGGGTGGTGCCTTCAGCATGGATTTGTTTCTCTCCTTCACTTTGTGGGTTCTGTAGCTCTAAAATTTGTTTAGAGTCATATTTTACAGTATATTTACAGGTATTGGACGTGGTTGGAGCAGGAGTAGAGCAGAGCTTGTTTTTACTTGCCATCTTGGCTCTGCCACTTGATCATGTTTGTATCCACTGTAGAAAATTGTAGTCATGGTGTTAAGTGGTTTCTGTATGATAACTTGTAATTGAAAACCACTCCATTTGCAAACAAGGTACTTTCTGAGTTCAAAAGAATACTCGTGGTCCATTCAAACATTAATGCTTGAGCATTCTCCTTCTTGTCCTCTTGGAAGCTTTTGCTTCCCTTACTTCCTGACCAGTTTCTCATCCCTTCCATGATCATTTCTGATTCCCTTATGGTTTTTCTGACTGTACTTTTCTCCATCTCTATTACTGTTATTGTTGTTCTTTAGCAATTGCAGTCATGTCTGAATTTTTGTGACCCTATTTAGAGGTTTTCTTGGCAAAAATACTGAAGTGGTTTGCCATTTCCTTCTTCAGCTCATTTTACAGATAAAGAAAGTGAGGCAAGCAGGATTAAGTGACTTTTGCAGGGTCACAGAGTTTGATTAATCTTCCTGACTCCAGGTCTGGCATTGTATCCATTGTACCACCTACCTTCCCATATCTATTATTAGAACATTATTTATCTCTCTCCTCCTGAACAAAATTGTCCTCCAAGGTTGAAATCTGGGCTCTATGGATAAAATCTGGGCTCCATTATCTTTATTTTCTACACTTTCCCTCATCTTCTAAATACTAAATCTAAGTGAAAAATGACTACAAAATAAATAGTACCTGCCATAATCTCTGTTGCAAATGCTAATTTCATATTACCAAATTACTACCCTTTAAAATATGTCCTTCTTGATATACTGTTTTCATCTCCAACTCAACATGTCAAAACCAAAACATATTATCTTTCCCTCTTAACATTTCCCTACTCTTAATGTTACAATTTTTGTTAAAGTCATCATCATTATTCTAGCTACCCATGTCCACAACATCAATCAGCTTCTCTATTCATCACTTCCTCTTGTTCAATTAGTTGCTGTTTTGTTTTGTTTTACAATTCTACCTCCACACCAAATTTAATGTTTCCTCTCTTTCCCCACACATACTTTACCACATATGTAACTTCTCCAACCCGAATTTCTCAATTCCAAATTTGGGAATGTTAATCAAGTGAAAACAGACATGTTGATTAACTTTCCTCTAGTACCAGCGACAATCCCTCAGACTTCTCAAACTTTAAAACTCTCCCTGGACTGACTACTTTATATTTTCTCCCTCTATTATAATGTAAACTCTTTGAGGTCTAGGATAAAATTTCTAGCACTTTCTACAGTGGTAAACACATAATGAAAATCAAATGAATGCAGTTATTTTATTGATCATTAATTCATTGATGTGTAACTATGATGATGGTGTATGGGTGTTGTTTGGGTGAAGAAGAAAACTTGCTGCTCCCTGATTCTCATTTCCCACTGTTATATGGGCAGAACCACCTTTCCCCATTAGATGGACCTACTGGGGAAATGTTTCCCTTCATCACCACTTTCCACTGGTGTTTAGGGCAGAGGGAAGGAAAAACGGTGATATTAAACTCCACAGTAGAAATAGTGGCCACTAAAGCTTACACAAAGATCTATATGGGTCACATGGTGACTCACATATTGACATTAACTAAAACTATGGATATCGTTTAACCCAGCAATACCATTACTAGACCTATATACCAGAATGATAAAAGAAAAGAGAAGTAGATCTATTTATATAAAAATATTTAAGGGGGTTCTTTTTTAACAGCAAACAAATGGAAATTTAGGGTGTTCCCATCAATTGGGGATTGGCTATACAAATTGTGGTATGTGATTGTAATGGAATACTAGATACTATAAGACATGATGAGCAGGATAATTTCAGAAAAACCTAGGAAGACTTAAATAAATTCATGCAAAAAGAAGTGAGCAGAAACAGAATATTGTACACAGAAATGACAATATTGTAAGGATGATCAATTGTAAAAAAAAATTAGCTAATCAGATCAAGACAATAATCCTAGATAATTCATTAGGACCCATAGTGAGGAATGGTATCCACCTCTAAAGAAAGAATTTGTATTTTCATAAAGTGTATTGAAGTATTGAAGTACACCTTTTAAAACTATTTTTCTTGCTTTATTTTTTTGTGTATGTATTCTTTTGCTACCTACCTAATGTGGAAATATGCTTTGTGTGATTACATGTATAATCAACTTAAATTGCCTTCTCAAGGTGAGTGGAGGAAAGAAGGGAAGGAGAGAATTTGAAACTCAAAATTAAAAAAAAAAGATTGCTAAAATATTTTTTTAGTTATAATTGGGAAATATTCATATATATGTATATATATATAAATTTATCTGGCTTCTCTCAATCTTTATACTTCTTAATCTAGTTAGAGCTTTTGATACTGTTGATCATCACTTCCTGCTAGACATTCTCTCCTCACTGTGCTTTTTTTATACCCTTGTCTCCTGATTTTCCTCCTACCTCTCTGACCTCTTCTCAGTTTCCTTTGCTGTAGTATCACCCACATCCTTCCTATTATTTTTAATTTTCCACCAAGGTTCTGCCCTAGGTTCATCTTCTCTTTTCTCTCTACAATCTCTGTGATGGTCTCATTAGCTCAACCTAGTTTCTATAGATATAAATATTAATATCTAGCCTTCTTCTTTCTTCTGAATTCCAGCTCCTCACTTACTACTTACTGAATATTTGAGTAGCAATGTAGAGATACTGCTGCATTCAGAGGGCTTGGGTTGAACTAGTGACTTATAATGTCTCTTCTAGCTCAAAATCTATTGTGTCTACATGAATGTCCTGTTGGACAAATTAAACATGTCTAAAACTGAATTAATTATGCATTTTCCCCAAATCTATCCCTCAGTTAATTACTTATTACTATCTTGTTATGAGAATGATATAACATTTGCAAAACAGCACAGTGCCTAATACAGGGAAAGCATAATAGATATTTTTCTCCTCCTCTGCCAATATCCTTCTTATCATCTCAGTTTAAAACATTGGAGTTATATACCACTATTCTTAGTTATTCACAGAACAGCTTGCTGCCATTTGTTGAATTTTTTTGATAGCTATAGAAAGAATTTTTTTTTAATTACTATGTGATAGGCACTATGCTAAGTAATGGGGACAAAAATACAAGCATTCAAGACAGTTCTTACACTTACCTTTATATCCTACTGGGTGAAGACAACACATAAAGGAGCAACCTAAGGGAGTAGGAGGAAATATAGAGATAGTCCAGGTACAGGTAAGATAAAGCAAGACTGAGATCCCTCTTAAAATGGTGGTCCTGGGAAAAGAATCTCCAATTAGGAGTAGATAGCCCCAAGACAAAGGTCTCTCACAGTGAGGCTTCTATAAAGAATCTAGGCAGTAGTGAGGCCATTATTTATCATGCCTCATCATTTTTGACTTATACAAGTTGTTTTGAATTTAATATGCAGTTTTAGTGAAGGGTTGCTTGAGCTGAGGAATGCTACACTTTGTAGAACCTGTCTGTACTATCAGAGGCAAAGGAGTTCATACCACTCATACAGCTATATCAGAATGAGTATGCTTAATTACTTACCAGTACCATTGTAGGAAATGATATCTTATAGTAGTTTTTTTTTTTTATTTTCTTAAAACTCATGGAAAATACGGCTGGATTTATTTACATGTACCTCCAATCAATGCATTACAAAATGAACATGAAAAAAATGGGAAAAGATACAGCAACCATTATAAGGCATGTATTAAATATCTGCCTTGCTTCTATGGATACCTGAAGTGTATTGGATTAGACAAGTTGCTAAGCTTTAAGATGAACCTCTTTTCATCAATAAATCTGAAATCCCTTGCTAAGAAGATTTGCTTCTGAAAAACCTCTTGGGACATAATAAATGAACTGAAAGCAATAAGATACCTTCCAAATCCCCAAACAGAATTCACAAGTAAGCCACGTAAACTAGAAAGCAAAAAAATATTACATACATACATACATATCTATATCTATCTATATAGAGAGAGTGTGTTGTGTGTGTAAGTAAGGAAAAGCAATAGAATGCAAACAATTTTCATTCAGGAATATTCTTACTTTACATCAGAAGTGATTTAGAAGAGGTAAATGGTATATTATAGTTGGCTTCTAAGACATTTTTACTAATTAGTATTTATAACCACATAAATACAAACTACTGCTTGTTAATGCAATTAGCTCAGTTGTGCTGATTTGTAATCAATGGGTAATATGTAATAAGAGTTGCTCCAGAACACATAAATAGGTGTTTAGTATGGTGTGAATTGAAATATACTCCCTGATGTTTTAAAGAAATGCAGTTCTGTGTAAAAATCACTGAGCCAGATCATGTCAAGATCTTTAAGGAGCAGATGTGCAATTGCTTGTGGTTCACCCAAAGAGCAGCAGGCAGATGATTGTTTCCTGATTGTATACACTGCATACATTCATAAAGACTTTCAAATTATGCTTCATTGCTCAAGTCTTATTCAAGAGGCCAGCTATGTAATTACTAGCAATTTGAAAATTGCTTAATCACCACCAACATCACAGCTGATGTGCTGAGAAGTACGCATTAAAGAATACACTGGAGCCTCACTTTAACTCTGTCTTCAGGGTGCAAGAGGTAACATCATCTAACAACAATGTATTTGGTAATTTAGGATAGAAACTTCTAAAATAAAGTAAAAGAATTGGAGCATACATTTTCCACTCACTGTATATATTTCAGGGGAAATACCTAGTTCAAGGCTTTATCCTACTATGCTAACAGACCATGGAGAAACTATTAATCAAAAAACCCAGAATTCAAGTGGGACAGACTAAAAAGTAAATAACACGAAAAAATCTAACAGCAGAATATTTCTTAGTCACTCAAACACCAAGGACTGAATTATCCATCAGACATAACCCAGTGAGAAAGGGCCCATTCCTTAAAAAAAAAAGTTCTTGAAAAACTCCCACTCTGAGTTCATCTGGTGATTTTTTAAATATTTATTTTCAAAATTCTGAGCTCTAAATTCTCTCTCTTCCTCCCTCCCCAACACCCATCATTGATAAGGCAAGAAATCACAATAAGTTATATATGTGTTGCCATGCAAAATATTTCCATATTAGTTGTGTTCAAAAAGAAAACACAGAACAAAAGAAAAAAAAACCTTAATAAAAATAAAGTTTAAAAAAAAGTATGCTTCATTCTGTATTCAGACACCATCAGTTCTTTTTCTGGGAATAGATAGAATTTTTTTTATCTATAGTCCTTTTGAGTGGTTTTGAATTGTTGTATTGCTGAGAATAGCTGTCATTCAGAACTGATCATCTTATATTACTGCTGTTACTTTGTACACAGTGCATTTCACTTTGCGTTAGTTCATGTCTTTCCAGCTTTTTCTAAGCGCATCCTGCTCATCATTTCTTATAGCATCATAGTATTCCATCATAATCACATACCACAATTTGTTCAGCCATTCATCAGCCAATGGGCATCCCTTCAATTTCCTATTATTTGCCACCAGAAAAGAGCTGTTACAAATATTTTTGTACATATAAATCCTTTTCCTTTTTGTGTCTTTTGGGATACAGTTCTAGTAATGGAATTGCTAGGTCAAAGGATTTAGAACCTTTTAAGCATGGTTCCAAATTGCTCTATAGAATGGTTGAATCAGTGCACAATTTCAGTAATGCATAAATATTTCTTTTACCACACATCCCCTCCAATATTTGTTATTTTCCTTTTCTGTCCTGTTAGCCAATCTAGTAAATATGACATAGTGCCTCCAAATTGTTTTAATTTTAATTACTCCAATAAATAATGAGTTAGAACTTTTTTTCCATATGGCTATAGATAGCTTTGATTACTTCATTTAAAAACCGTTCATATCTTTTGATCATTTATCAATTGGGGAATGGCTCATATTTTTTTTTAATTTGACTAAGTACTTTATATGTTTGAAAAATGAAGCCTTTATCAGGGAAACTCATTGCATTTTTTTTCTCCACAATTATGATTGCTAACTCTATTTCCTTCTACCCTATCCCACTACCAATTTATTCTATTCTCTGTCACATATCATCTTGTTCCTCCTCAAAAGTATTTTGCTTCTGACTCCCTCCTCCCCCAATCTGCCTTCCCTTCTATCACCACCCACCTTTCTTTTTCCCCTTCCCCTTCTACTTTCCTGTAGGGTAAGATAGATTTCTATACTCAATTAAATGTACTTATTATTCCTTCTTTGAGCCATTTTTGATGAGTGTAAGGCTCACTCATTCACCCTTACTTCCCCCCTATTCCCCTCCACTGCAAAAGTTGTTTCTTGCCTCTTTTATGTGAGATAATTGACTCCGTTTTACCTCTCCCTTTCTCTTTCTCCCACTAGATTCCTATATCACCCTTAATTTTTTTTATATAATCCCTTCATATTCAATTCCCCCTGTGTCCTATGACTAGGCCACAGTAAATCATGATCTTCTCGGTCAGCACTAAGTAGCAAGGAGAATTCTTTTCATCTTGACTTTAGCCTGGCTCCCAAATTCCATGGTTCCTCTTCCATGGTCCCAGCTCCTGCTTGAATCTACCTAGCTGTCACACGAATTCACAGGTAGGCAGCTCTCAGCTCCTCATTCAGTTCTTTGTCCAGTTCCCATTTCACACTGAAGTTCACAGTGTCTAGTCCACACCCAGTCCTTTACAGTTTCTATTTCTGGGAAGATAAAGCTTAATAGAGCCAAAACAACATTCATTCACATTGCTGGCACCATTATCAATTCATTATCTGCCTGTGAAATCAACATAGACCCCCAAACAAAGTGTGAGAACTCAACACAGACCCATAAACAATGTCTGAGAACTCAACACAAATTGCCAGTATAGTCCCAGGACCTCTGGAACCCTCCTCCAGGACTTTTGTAAACCGATAACAAGAAAATCCTCTTTCAGAGCTTCCAGTAAGATCCCAGGGCTTCTGTACAAAGTATTACAAACACAAATCAACACAGACAGAACAGACAATCTGAGTGCCAGGATGCCACACATTTTCTCCTTCTCAACTATGCCACCACAAATGTTCTCTTCTCAGTTTTGCTCTTTCCCAGATTGGACTTTTCCTTATTTATGATCATTAGCTCCTCCCTGTTCCACCCCTTCCTGTTGCATCAGCAAGTTTCTCCCACTGTGGGTTTCACAAGTCCTGTTTCTTAACAAAGACTCGATATAATGATAGGCAAGGCTCAAAATACATTTGAACTGAAACAAAAGGCTAAATAATTAAACAGCTGAAACAAGGTGCTAAGTATTTCTTTGCTTGTCATTACATATAGGAACATAAACAGTTTAACCTTACTAAGTCCCTTATGTTTCCCCTCTCCCATTTACCTTTTTATACTTTTCCTGTGTCTTATATTTGAAAGTCGAAGTTTCTATTCAGCTCTTGTATTTTCATCAAGAATGCTCAAAAGTCCTCTATTTCATCAAATGCCCATTTTCGAGGCTGATGAATTTTATTCAGTTTTGCTGGATAAGTGATCCTTGGTCATAATCCTAACTGCTTTGCCCTCCAGAATATCATATTCCAAGTCCTCTGATCTTTAATATAGAAGCACTAAATCTTGTGTTATCTTCACTGTGGCTCCACGTTACTTGAACTGTTTCTTGCTGGTTGTTTGCAATATTATCTCTTTTACCTGGGAGCTTTCAAACTTCACTGTAATATTCATGGGGATTTGCATTTTGTGATCTCTTTCAGGAGATGATCAGTGGATTCTTTCCATTTCTATTTTGCCCTCTGGTTCTAGTATATCAGGGAAATTTTCCTTGATAATTTCTTGAAAGAGGGCAGAGCCAAGATGGCAGAGTGAAAGCAGGGATTTACCTGAACTCTTCCTGAAACCCTTTCAAATACCTCTTGAAATGAATCTGAACAAATTCATGAAGAGGCAAAAAGACATATTACAATAGACACAAGGAAGGTAGAGTGATGAAGATTGTTTGAACTTTACTCTCATTGAATTTGCTTGAAGGAGACATAACATACTCACTCTAGTATAGAAATCTAACTTACCCTATAGGCATTTGGAGGGGAAAGGAGAAAGAAAAGGGAGGGAGGGATAGAAGGAAAGGAAGAAGTAGTAAGGGAAAAGGGAATGAAAAGTGAGGGGAGTTGATAGAAGGGAGGGCTGATTGAGGGAGGAAGTGGTCAAAAACAATTCTCTAGTGAGGATGGGAAGCAAGAATAGTATAAACAGGCAGGGGGATAGGTTGGAGAGAAAGACACAGATAATAATCATAACTGTGAATGTGAATGGGATGAACTCTTCCATAAAACAGAAGTGAATATTGGAATGGATTAAAAATCATATGCCTGGGGCGGCCAGGTAGCACAGCGAGTAAGAGCACCGGCTCCAGTGTTGAGAAGACCTGGAGATCAAATCCTGGGCTCAGACACTTAGCACCCACCCAGAAACACCTGGCCGTGTAATTTTGAGCAAGTTACTTAACCCTGATTACTTAGGGGCAACCAGGTGGCTCAGTGAGTAAGAGCACTGGCTCCAGTGTCAGGATGACCTGGATCAAATCCAGGCTCAGATACTCAGCACCACACCCAGAAATAATAACTGGCCGTGTAACCTTGAGCAAGTTATTTAACCCCAATTGCTTTAAAAAAATCATATGCCTACAATAAATTGTTTACAAGAAACACATTTGAAATGGAGTGATACATATAGGATAAAGGTAAAAGGCTGGAGTAGAATATATTATGCTTCAGCTAAAGTAAAAAAAAAATAAAAGCAAGGGTAGCAATCCTGATCTCAGACAAAGCAAAAGCAAAAATAGATGTAATTGAAAGTGATAAGGAAGGAAACTATATCCCGCTAAAAGGAACCATAGACAATGAATCACTGAACATATATGCACAACTGTGGTATAGCAACCAAATTCTTAGAGGAGAAGCTAAGGGAGTTACATGAAGAAACTGACAGCAAACCTATAGAGTTGGGGAACTCAACCTCCAGCTCTCTGAATGAGATATATCTAATTTCAAAATAAATAAGATGAAAGATTATTTCTTTCAAGAAAATGTCTAGGCTCGTGTCTTTCTTCATATTAAATATATATAATATATAATATATAATGTATATATATATAGTCTTCTTGCTCTATTTTCCAATCAGATCATTCACATTGTATTCTATTTTTTTCTATTTTGATTTTGTTTTATTGTTATACTATTTCTCATTGAGGTTCCATTAGCTCAATTCTAATTTTTAAGGAATCACTTTCTTCAGTGAGTTTTTGCACCTCTTTTCCTATTTGTCCATTTCTACTCTTTAAGGAATTTTTTTTTTGTTCTTCAGTATATTTTTGTGACTCTTTCCATTTGGCCATTTTGCTTTTTAAGGCTTTCTTCTTCTTATTCACTATTTGTACCTCTTTTACCATTTGATCTAATCTGTTTTTTAAAGTGTTTTCTTCAGTATTTTTTGTATGTCTCCTTTACTGAGCAATTGACTCATTTTTTCATGATTTCCTCATTATCACTCTCATTTTCCTTCCCAATTTTTCCTCTACCTCCCTTACTTGATTGTCAAAATCCTTTTTGAGCTCTTTCATGTCCTGAGTCTCATCCATGTTGTACTTGGAGTCCTTAAATGTAGGAACTTTGATTTTGTTATATTCTTCTGAATGTATGTTTAGATCTTCCTTGTCACCACAGTAACATTCTATGGTCAGAATTATTTTTTTTGTTATTTGCTCATTTTTCCAGCCAATTTCTTAACTTTTACCTCTTGTTAAAAGTCTGCTTCTGGCGTGGAGGATACACTATCTTAACCTTCAGGGTTTTGCACAGCTGTTTTGAGAGATACTTCTAGGATCCTATAAATTTTCAGGTCTTCTAAGTGGTATGATCTAAAGAGAGGTGTTTACTACTCTCTTAGATTATGCTCTGCTCTGTGAGTGACCACAAGCATTCTTTTCTGCCTTGGAACTGTGATGAGAGTCCCTGCTCCATTGTGGCTGCAAGCTCTAGTGTGCTAGTGCTCCTCCTCACCCTGGGATTGTCACCAAGGACTGAGACCTGGACCTGAATATGGATAAAGCAATAGAGGCCTACCTCAGTGCTAGCAAAGACACACCTAGCTCTAGCAAAGAGACAACCTTCTGAACAGTTGTTTGACCCCTTTACTGTTTGTGGACTGAGAACTCTAAAAGGAGCTTCTGCCACTGCTGATTCAGTGACTCCCAAGTTTTTCTCGTGGTTTTCTGGGGGCAAGGTTATGTAGGTGCTATCACTGCTGAACTGTGCTCCCCTCTCACCCAGGTGTGCCATACCTTTTTCTGCTGAACAACCAGCCCAAGGTGTCTTGGACTGGAAAATTATTTCACTCCATTCCTTTGTGGGTTTGGCTGCTCCAGGAATTTTATTATGGGATTATTTGAAGGTGTTTGGAGGGCTTTTGGGGGAGAGTTCAGGTGAATTACTGCCTTTTCTCTGCTATCCTTAGGGTTTAAGTTTTAATGATAGCTGCCTTGTTTCATGGCAAAAAACGCTTTTTTTGCCATAATGCTTAATCTTCTAGATGCTGGTAGTTTCTAAATGTTTTTTGGTTATGCCTCACATAGCTACTTTCTCTAATCCAGAAACTCCATTGCCATTGCCACTTCATCCCATACCATTATGTTACCATTAATGCACTTTATATTCATAAATGCCATCTACTGAAACACTGCCCACTGCTGGTGAATAAGGGAAATGTCAATACTTTTATTTTTTTTAGACTGAGAGACTAGGCCAACATGCTTCAAGACTAATCAATAGTTCCTTAGTTCTGTTGCTAATAAACCTTAAAGCCTTATCCAACTGATCTACTAAAGGTAGCTCAGACATTTTTAATACTTGCAGACTTGCATTTCTCATGATATGTTGTTAGTCCTTACTCATGTCTGAATTAAGGTTAAAGAATCCCATTTATCTCCTCTGAGAGTATAGGTATCATGGCCTACACATGTTCACCTTCTTTTGTATACTTTTGAGATTGGGAATATGTCTCTTTACATTGATTTTCCTTCTCACATTTCATGCAAAACAGACATTGAAAAGGCCATGCAAATTTCACTGAAATTTTGCCAATACTCCAGAAAGAATACTTGCCAACTTGATAGAGTTGATGCTCCCCCATAAAGAAATATGTAAGGAAAGACCTTTGGAATGGGGCTTATTTTGAATAGTTAATGGCCTTCAGATCAGAAATATTGTGTTATCCTTTAGCTATAGTTGAAGTAATTGGGGTAAAGAAAGTACAAGTGATTTGAAACTATTATTGAACATTTCTGAAAAAGAAAAAAATCACTTTCCAAGGCCTAGCAACAACTCTATTTATATGCCAAAGGCTTTTCTGGCTTTCCCAAAAATCCAACAAGGCATTCTCAAAGTTTTTATTCTAGAAAAGATGATGTACCATATATCTTCAGCTGTTATTCACAGGATAACAATATTTGCAACTAGAAGGGATCTTAGAGGTCACTTAATCTAACTTCCTCATTTTGTAATTGAGGATGTTGAAGCACATAGAAATCAAATCACTCATACTAGAGCACATGATTCTGAAGTAATATTGGCACAACTAGAACCTTAGTTTCATCCTCTAAAAGAATATTGAACTGTGTGATGGAATTCAAAGAATGCTAGATAAAAGATACATAGATTTGTATCCCGACTCTCTGGATAACTATCCGTATAACTGAGTAAATTAAAATCATTCCTCAACATTCACTCATTTGACTTTTATGACTTTAAGTATTGATTTTATTAGTAACCACCTTTTCACTTCCATATTGTTAACCCTGCATATTTGTAGCTACGCAGAGTGAAAGGAAAAAAAAGTGTGATGTTTGCTAGTTTGTACAGTGGCTTGTATCCTATTAGATTCTTCACTAGCCTTGTTGAACCTAATATTGTAAATTAAAGAACTCCCAGTTCATTTGTTGCATATTTTCATTGCTTTTAAAACTCAAGATTTGGGTTACAATTATGCCTCTAAAGTATAGTGCAGGTTCTTTGGACTCTAACTACAAGTGTACAAAGTCAGGGATGTGGCTTAGTGAGAAAATAAAGGTGTTAAATACATTTCATTCTGGACTGTCTGCAGCAACTGTTATCCTAATCTATCAGCTGGCTAGAGGCATTGAGTGCGTCATGCCTAACATCTATCACAGCTTCAAGGTTAAACATCAACTTGCCTTTGCTATGCTACCATACTCCAAGACCCTTAAGGATATCAAATGGCAGATGTTGCTGATGGATTGTTTCAAACTGCTTCATCCTTCATGATCTCTAACACAATCCACTATCCATAAAAAACAGAATGTTGTGGGAGGTAATGTTTAGACCTCACCAGTCTCAGAACCTTCTAAAAGCAGTGACTAAAGTCCCAGCAACCTTTCCCTTGATCAACTTCTCCCTTGGTTTTCAGAAGATGACCAAGGTAGAGAGGTTTATAGCATTTATAGTACACAGTACAATGCCCTCACATTGACATGTGACACAGTAGAATGTAAGAGTCAGGTTAAAAATGCTTTAGTTTTAAGAATTTTATTTGCTATACAATATTTATGTTACTTGTTGTTGTTGTTCAGTCATTTTCAGTGGCATCTAAATCTGTGACCCCATTTGGGGTTTTCTTGGCAAAGATACTATCATATTTGTCATTCCTTCTCCATTTCATTTTACAGATGAGAAAATGAGACAAATAGGGTTACGTGGCTTGCCCAGGGTTATATAACTAGTGAGTGAGGCTAGGTTTGAACTCACGAAGATGAATTTTCCTGATTCCTAGGCCAGTGCTCTATCCACTGTACTACCTAGCTGCTTTCATGTGTTAGGAAAAATGAATATTGTCTGAAATCAGTGTTGTTGTTTTTGTTGTTTTTAATTTAGATTTTAGCACAAATGGTCACAGAATTCTAGGGAATTACTAGTGAAGAAAATTGGTTTCAATATAATTTTATTTTGTGTACTGCATTTTATGGGTTATTTCATTATTACTTTTAGGAAAAGTGTCTATTATGAGAATTTATGTTTTGTTTTGAATAATTGTCTGCAGAAGGTATATTTTCAGGAATCTCTAGTGAGAGATTACAGATTTGGGTGTTTTTTAAATTATTTTTATTTTAATTAATTTCTTTGTTTCCTTTTAGTTTACAGGATTGAATTCCACTATTCCTTGAGTTTCACATTTTGTCCCCCTCCCTCCCCTCCTCCCCCAAAGTGGCATATAGTCAAGTATAGGATCTGTAAATACTTTCACATTATACATTAGTCAGGCTATAAGGATGGATTGTACCAGCTGGAATGAAAAATGGTAAAGTGGACATAAAACCAAAAAAGAGAAGGAAAAAGATCAGGTATTTTGCTTCCACCTGGATATAAACTCAGTTCTTTCTAGTTCTTTCTCTGGGTGCACATATTTCTGTCCATCATGAGTCTTTTGGGATTGACTTATATCACTGCATTTCTGAGAAGAGTCCAGTTTATCAAAGTTGGTCATCACACATAAGTTGTGTCTGTAATTGTGTACAAATTTCTCCTGGTTCTACTCTTCTCACTCAGCATCAGTTTGTATAAGCCTCTCCAGGTAAATATGAAGACCATCTGGTCCTCATTTCTTATAGCACAATAGTATTCCATAACATACATATATCACAACTTGTTCATCCATTCCCCAATTGATGGGCACCCCCTTAATTTCCAATTCTTTGCTACCACAAAAAGAGCTGTTTTAAACATTTTTGTACATATGGGTCTTTCTCTTATCGGCATTCCTATATATTTCCAATGAAACTCAACATCAAGAGATAGAAAGAGAAATCCCATTTAAAGTTACTGTAGACATAAATTATTTGGGAATCTACCTGAAAAACAAACCCAGAACTTATATGACCATAACTACAAAACAGTTTTCACGCAAAAAAAAAGTCAGATCCAACTGATTGGAAAAAGATATAATTACTCATGGCTGGGTCGAGCGAATATAATAAAAATGACAATTTTACCTAAATGAAATTATATATTTAGTGCCATACCAATTAATTTACCAAAAAACTACTTTATAGAGCTAGAAAAAAATAGTAACAAAATTCATTTGGAAGAATAAACGGTCCAGAATATCAAGGGAATTAATGAAAAGAAATGCTAGGGAAGGTGGACTAGCTTTACCAGATTTCAATCTGTATTATAAAGCAGCAGTCATCAAAACTACTTGGTACTGGCTGAGGAATAGAGGAATAGATCAATGGAATAGATTAGGCACACGAGATTCAGAAATCAATGACTATAGTAGTCTATTGTTTGATAAACCCCCAGACCTTGGTTTTTTGGATAAGAACTCACTTTTTGACAAAAACTGCTGGGAAAACTGGAATATAGTATGGCAGAAACTGGGTGTAGACAATTATCTAACAGCATATACTAAAATCAAGTCTAAATGGGTGCATGATCTAGGTATAAAAGTTGATACTGTAAGCAGTTTCCTAAAACAAGGAATAGTTTACTTGTCAGACTTGTGGAGAGGGAAAGACTTTATGACTAAACAAGAATTAGAGAACATTATAAAATGGATAATTTTGACTACATGAAATTGAAAAGCTTCTGTACAAACAAAGCCAATGTAACCAAGATTAAGAAGGAGATGGGAAATTGGGAAAAAATCTTTACAACCTATGTCTCTGACAAAGGACTCATTTCTAAAATATACAGAGATTTGAGTCAAATTTATAAGAATACAAGTCATTCCCCAATTGATAAATAGTCAAAGGATATGAATAGGCAATTTTCAGAGAAAGAAATTAAAGATATCTACAAGCACATGAAGAAATACTCTAATTCACTATTGATTAGAGAAATGCAAATCAAAACAACTCTGAGGTACCACATCTCACCAGTCAGATTGGCTAAGATGACAAAACAGGAAAATGACAAATTCTGGAGAGGATGTGGGCAAATTGGAACACTAATGCATTGCTGGTGGAGTTGTGAACTGTTCCAGCCTTTCTGGAGAGCAATCTGGAATTATGCCCAAAGAGCTATAAATACTTTCCTACTCCTTGATCCAGCAATACCACTCCTAGGGTTATATCCCAGATTTGGGTGTTTTGTGGGAACCGAATTCACTATTCCCCATAGGTTCAATGTATCAACATTCACATTTTTGGGTCTAGGAATATTACCCTGGTAAATGTAGAGTATTGACAGTCCTTCTCTGGGCCTTGGTTTTTTCATGTATTAATGAGGGCTTTATATTAGATGACCATTTTTAAATCCCACAGTGTCTATAGTATCTTCTAGATTGAAATGCTATTATTCTAAATAAAAGCAGAAGACTCCATACTGTCCATTTATTTATTTATTTTTTGATAGTAGTTTTGGGAGCATCTCATTTGAAGTGAAATTAAGAGTTTTGCACAGAGGCATTTGCTACTATGGCTCAATAAAGGTTCTTCTGTGCTTTGGGAAATGAAGTTCCCTATATCCCCAAAGTATAATCTCATAGTATTACCTTATTCTTGTGTTAGAGGTTTTTTTAAATTATGAAATCAGTTTAGAATTCTCCACTAAAAATCTTTAATCAGCTTGCCTATGAATCTACCATATAGATTGCCTTAGATGTTTGCACTGCTTCCACCTCTCAATACCCTTTTCCATCCTTTCCACCTATTTATTAGATTTTTTTAATGACCAGTTAACTTTTCATTTCTATAAAGTTTTTCTTGTTCATTTTCAACTCATAGTGACTTCTTTTTCTTTTATTTTGGTAAACAAAACAAAAAAATCTTTAGAGAATAATATTATGTACCCCTCTCATCTTGGATTCAACCATTTACTCTGTTGCTATTTGCCTACTTAATATAGATTTACTAAAGGGAGAGACTTTTAATCTTAGAGAGGACCTCACAGATTATCTAAGCCCAAACTCACATTTTCCAGATGAAAGATTGATCTCTAGACAGGAAATTTATGTTTCTAGGCCCACATGTTCAGTTGCAGAGCTTGGAGTAGAAACCAATGCCTTACGTCCACAGGATAATGTAAATTTTATATGTTTATATATGTACATATTGTCTATCATTAGAATGTAAGATGCTTGTGAGAATTAGATTTCAAATTTTTTTGTATTTTAAGAAATTAGAAGAATACTTGGTACATAGGTTCTTGGTAAATTCTTGTTTATTGATTTAGGGTCCTTTTTGAAAATTTCTCTGCAGTGAAAATTCTGCTGTGCTATACACAACTACACTCGATAAATAATTACGTAATGGAACAGCAGGATTGATCTAAGTGACCTAATATTTCTGGGAATGCTTTTCAGAGGATTGAATCCATCCTTTCATATTTATTATCTTTGTGACTCTAAGCAATTCATCTAACGTCATTGAACCTCACTTTGTTCATCTGAAAAATGGGGATAACTAGCTACCAAATTAAAGCATTTTATAAAACTTATATTGCTACATATATTGAGCCATTACAATATTGTTTTCAGTTGTGAGATTATATTTTATGTTGGAATGTGTCCAGAGGAGAACTGCCAAAAGAATAAGGGGACTTGGGGGTAGAAGGGGAAGAAGATGAGGAATGTTTGAAAGCTTCATGTTCTTGTGAGTCAGATATAAAAGGGCAAAAGCTTTTAATAATTACGCCCTTAGAAGCATAATTATGAATTGTATGTAATACTTGTGATGAAGCCCCTAATTAGAGAGAGAGAGAACTCTCTAATATTGAGTTTGGGGAATTGAAAACACAGCTCTGTTTTGTTGCTCCCGGAGATTTCCTGTGCCATAGATTAATAAGATTTTATCTTTGACAGAAGAAAGGAAATGCTTAGAAATAGGTGTCACTTGCACCCATCTGAACTAAGATGGGGAATGGGATAAGGGCTACCATTTCCTCTGGTTATGTTTATTTCCTCAGTGCTCCAGTCACTCCAAAACACTATCAAAAAATAAACTAGAGAGAGAGCACTTGCAATTAAATCCACTTGCCCTTTTAACGTTCTACTCTTCACTCTCTTCAAAGGCTTGGATATGAAGAGGGCAATCACTGATGTTGTAAGTACTGTACTGCCATAGTCAAACAACTCTTCTGTGTCTGGAGGGGAGAAGTCCCTACATTTTTCTCTCCTTTTGATGCTGATTCTGCTCTTAATTATGTCCCTTCATCAGCCTGTACAATATTTCTTTACCCCAGGATGTGAACTAAAAATCTACATACCCCACAAGTCTATGCAGGTCCAAAACGCCCTTTTTTCTTTTTTTAACCTTTTCTTGAAGAGGCATTATATATTGCACAGAATTAGACTTCTTTTGCATTGCGTTATAGAATAAACCTGGACCAGTGATTAGAGGTTACAGGAGAGTAGATTTCAACTTTATGTCAGAATGGATTTCCAATAATTAGTTATGCAAAAATTGGCTAGGGTCCCTTTTGAAGTACCAAGAACCTATTTACTAAATATGAGCAAGCAGAAGCTATGTACCACTTGGTAATGCTATTGAAGGGATCTGTGCATCTGGGTGATTTCTATCATCTTCTTCCAAACCTAAGGTTTCATAGCTTTACAATTCCATAATAATACTGATTTCCTTAAAATAAAATATTTTCTAATTCTTCCATCCTCGCTGGAGCCAACCAAAGTTATATGGAAAGAAAAAGAAAAATTCTGTTTGTATATCAAATTCTATACAAGTACAGCTGAAGTTCTCTCTTCCCATAAATGTTGCCTTAGTCATGGAAAAAATGGCATGGCTGACTGTCAAGCTTTTATTTTAGTGCTTGGCCTATGCTAAGATGAGTGAGAGTATACTATTTATGGGTGTTGCTTTCAAGGGCAACTGTGCAAAAATGATTTTTTTCCTCTTCCCAGGAATGAAACTCATCAGATTCCTTCATTTTGACAGGTAGGTTATTCTGGAATAAATGGATAAAGTAGTCACATCGCTCACATCCTTCTCAAGTAAATCTAAAGTTGAAGTGATTAATCAATAATATAGTAATAGAATTTTAGATAGTCTCTTGACTGCTATGGATTTAGCAGCATTAATGTCATTACTAGAACAGAGAACATCTACCTTATCCTCTATGTTAATAGAGACTTTTATGTATCTGTATAATAACAGGGTAAGTCTTGCTACTTATAGAACCTTATCCATAGCTAAGTAAATGCTCTAAGGCAGTGACTGATTGGTGAGCCTTAGTTAATCTCTGTGTCATGATTTATAATCCTGTCTAGTCTAGTTAGACACAATATCCTTAGAAATATAATATGGAAGAAAAGTAGTGATACTTCACTTTAAATTTTTGGGGGAACATTCATGATTTGATATAGAGTCTTATAACTTCATTTCATTTTTTAAAATATGATTTGAAGTACATTACAACTCTCTAGTAATGAAATAGTTTTCTAGGGAAAATGTCATCAAATTAAATCTACTTCATGACTGAGTAGGCCTTATGTGGTGCTATGTAGGAATATATTCATTAGTTTTATATGAGTCAGGTTTCTTTCTATTATAATTATGTCACCATATCAGTTAATATTATTCATCAACAACATCTAATCATTTTCTATTTCCAATTCACATATAGCAAAAGGAGGAGTGACTGGCATATTCAGCTATACTACATGACAAATTACAGTTATAAAAAATAATTGTCAATGGGTTTTCAGTTATTATCAATATTAGAACCCAGAAGAAAGATACCATTCTCTACTTTTTCCTGTGTTTCAGTTGCTCATTAATAGATTCATTGATTATTGAAATTTTAAAAACTTCCCTTGAGGAATTCAAGGTATGCCTTGAAATAAGTGCAGCATTCAAATAAGCATGTAGAGTTGGCTGGTGACTGCTTTCATGATGCTTATTGTGGTCTGTGTATAAACTTTTTTTGTATTTTATTTAGAGACAATTATGTCTCATTCCCTTTGAAAGTCTCTAAAACTGAAACTGCTCTATACTTCTTAGTAAACTGAGCATATCAGGAGGAGCAGTAGAGGCAGAAAGGAAGGAAGGAAAGAGGGAAGCAAGGAAATAAGCATTTTTATAATGCTTACTATGTATCAGGCACGGTGCTAAACACCTTTTACAAATATAATATCATTTGATCCTCTCAACAACCCTACAAGTCCCTACCCTCCTAATTCCCTGTTGAAGTGTATTTTTTTCCAAATGCAACTGCAAGTATATACTTGTCTCTTTTGACCAATTCAAAGAGAGTAAAGCTCCAGGGCCAACCATTCCCTTGACCTCTTCTCCTTTGTTTGCATAAACTTTAATTGCATTGTCTGATATTGTGTGATAAATTTTCTCATGCTTCCTCTCTTTCTCCCTCTTCCTTCTAAGATATTCCTTTTCTTCTTTCCCATTAAAAAAAATGTCATCTAATCATAACAGAACCATGCTCAAAGCACATTATACTCCATCTGTGATCCCTGCTGATGATAGAGTTCTGAGGGGGAAAAAAAAACCTTTTTTATTTTTTATAGCAATCGGGGTTGAGTAACTTGCTCAAGGTTACATGGCCAGTTATTTCTGGGTGTGGTGCTGAGTATCTGAGGCCGGATTTGATCCAGGTCATCCCGACACTAGAGCCGGTGCTCTTACTCGCTAAGCCACCCCTAAGCAATTGGGGTTAAGTAACTTGCTCAAGGTTACACGGCCAGGTGTTTCTGGGTGGGTGCTAAGTGTCTGAGCCTGGGATTCGATCTCCAGGTCTTCTCAACACTGGAGCCGGTGCTCTTACTCGCTGTGCTACCTGGCCACCCCTAAAAAAAAAAAAAAAAAACTTTCTATCTCCCATATTCAAATGTGAACAGTTTATCCTTGTTTATTGCTTCATGATTCCTAATCCTTGTTTAGTCTTTTATGTTTCTTTTACCTCCCATGTTTCACTTGAAACATGTAGCACATCACATATCATATACTAGGTACTTAATATATATTTATTAATTGAATCATTTCAAAATTTCTACTCAGGCCTGTTTTTCTATCTGTCAGTAATGCTTGTAGGTTATCTATTGTATTTAAAATAAAATATTCAGGGCGGCTAGGTGGTGCAGTGAGTAAACTGCCAGCTTTGGAGTCAGAAGGACCTGAGTTCTGTTCCAGCCACAGACACTTAACACCCACACAAAAAAACTAACCATGTAAGCTTGGAAAAGTTACTTGACCCCAATTGCCCTCCAAAAGGCAAAAATAAATGATTAAATGAATGAATGAATGAATGAATAAATAAATAAATAAATAAATAAATGAATGAATAAATAAATAAATGAATAAATAAATAAATAAATGAAATATTCACATACACCCCTCCCTACCATAATATCATATTCCGTTCTGATGAGTAAATTCTCTTCTTTGTTTTCCTATAGTTTTTGCCTTCTAGAATATAATCCCAGATCTCTACTACTTTTTAGTCATGATTCTTCTGGGTTTTTATCTTGAGGGTTCCTATCATTATGAGACCTTTTTTTTTCTTTAAGGCGCAATTTTTTTTGTCTATTTTTGTTTGTTTGTTTCTTCATTCTTTGCCCTTACTTCTTGATTTGACTTTATCATGCAGTCAGGCTCTGACCAATGCTGGGTTGGGGGGGAGGATGTCTGCCACCTGGCAGTTTTGTTGTGCACTAGTCTGCTGGGTCACAAATCTAGGACTGGCAGAAGATGAGGGCTATTTTTAATGTAGGCATTCCATGGTGAGGATTTGAGGAGTGGCCATCAGCCCTAGAATGTATACTCGACAAGGAACAAGTTCAGAATCAAGCAACAGCTCTGTGTCTTTGACCCTGGAAGTGAGCAAGATCTTGATTCCAGTTTCAAGCTCAGTATGAAAATGTCAGAAGAATAATCAGAGCAGAAACCTCAGACCAAAGGGGAATCTGCAATTCATTCACTTTGACCAGTGGACTTGCAATACTATTATCCAGCAGTAATGTAGAGGCAGTTCACTCTGCACTTGTCACCTCTGGGTAGGTGACCAGGAACAATTAAGGGAACTCTGAAACAAATCCCCAAACTGATGAATAAAATTTTGGCGTAAGAGAGTCATGCTTCCATCTCCACTGCTTATCTCCCAGCTTTCCTGGCTCTACATAAGCCAGTCATCATTTCCTGAACTGTCTTTTGATATACCCACGTCCTTATTCTAGTGTTTCTACAAAGTACAACTTGGTATTCAGATTGAAATGTTTACATGTAGATTATGATGAAGGAGACTTTGTTATAGATAATTGTGAAGTTGCTACAGAGGATTAAAGGGTGAGGAACCTTTAGCATCAAGGCCATATATGACCTTTTAGGTTCTCAAGTACAGCCCTTTGACTGGATCCAAACTTAACAGAACAAATCCCTTTCATAAAATGATATTGACCTGTATGCCAAAGAGAATACTATCACTGAGAAATTATCAGAAGATTAACAGGGAATTTACAGAGATGCTTTGGTATCTGCTCCCGGCATGCTGTGACACTACAACTATTGGAAGTTTTGAGAAGGAAAGGGTCAGGCTACTACTGGAGTAAATAGATGATTTCAGAGTTTTGGGGGGTGATTTGAAAGTAGATTTTACTTAAATAGAAAGCAAGAATTGAGTAGTGAACTTTAAAACTTTCTTTCATAGGATGAGATTCTTGAATTATGTGTACATGTACTAGTGGACAAAAGATCACAACATACAAAGGAACAGAACCCTAACTAATCATTTCTGCTATTGGACCAGATACCACAAAGCTGAAACCTGAGGTTACCTTTATACTGCTCTGTGGAGGCAAGGCAAATGCCTTGGCTCATTAGATCAAGGCCACTGCAGGGAAAATGATCATTTTCATGAGTGATAGGGGAAGAATGGAAGTTTGGACATTTAGCTAATTTTATCTTAAATCAGAAAACTACTTATTATAAATTATTTTTACTAACTAGGTATTAGGTTCTGTTTTTTTTTTATACTGCTAAAGATTGTCAATATTTTCAGAATTTGCTAACATCAATGCTCTCTAAACTTGGCAGCATGGGGTAGAGCCCTGACTGTCCTGCCATATGTAAGTATGTAATCCAAGAGAGGAAAAGTGGGTCTTGGACTGGAAAGTTGGTGCTTGAGCCTATGAAGATATTGGAGAGGGGGGATTATAGGGAGTAGTATAAGATGGAAAATCAGCAGGGCCCTTATATAGCATGCTAGGTAGGGTCAGTGATTCTAGTTTGCAACCATTGGTCAGGTAGCCTTCCATTGTTTTGATATTTGAACTCCAGATGAGAATAGAAAGATGGTGGAAAAGTATTGGAGTAGATGAGGCAAAAAGGATAGGGAGAAGTCACAAATTCTTGTTGCATGGGCACATTGTACTATCCCAGATCCATGGATCCATTTGGGGTGCCCACTGCATTGGTATCTCTGGCATTATAGTTAATATTACCCCTATTAATTAGTTAATTAATATTAAGTTAATATTACTCTAGAGGAGACAAAAGTCAGAGACCTTTTTTTACAAAAAGATCCAGAGGGAGCAGAGCTGAAATACTGTCTTTGAACTCTCAATAATCATAGGAAGCCAACCCCAGGATCATGGACATGGAGGGCATTCTATGAGTACACAAAATTATTTTGGGGATCAGAAAAGAACATTTTAATAATCTGTAAGTTCTAAGTGGAGAGATGAAGAAACTGCAGCTCAGAAAATCAGGAGGCATACTTGCTAAAGGGAACAAATTAAGGAAAGAGCAGCCCCTAGAAGCAATGTGATAAAGGGTTCAAGGTTAACTTCTCAGTGGAAAATCTGAAACTGCTAAAGAATAAAGGAATACAGTAAAGAAGAAGGAACAAAAAGGATGCATGATTTTTTCTTTTTTTAAGTGTCTTTGAGGTTAAAAAACAGGGGCTTCATAAGGAATTTGAACTCAAGAAAAGGCTAAAACAATGGTGCCTGGGAAAATGATAGTAAGAGAAATATTTAATAACTATTTAATGCGTGCATTTAATAAGTGCTGACTGTATTTCAGGCAGAGGGAGCTAAGTTGCTTACTGCATAGAGCACTAAGCTTGGAGTCAGGAAAACCTACATACAAATCTCACTTCTGTAAGTAAGTAAGTAAGCTGTGTGACCCTGGACAAGTCACTTACTTCTATTCCCCTAAATTCACTGGAGAAGGAAATGACAAATCACTCCAGTATCTTTGCAAAGAAAAGTCCATGGAAGACTATTGGTGTGCCATGGTCCATGCAGTCAAAAAGAGTGGGATAGGACTGACCAACCAATGTGCCAGGCATTGTCCTATGCATTGTGAATATAAAGACAAAAATGAAATGGTCGCTGCCCTCAAGGAGCTTACGTTCTATCAGAGATACATACATATAGAAATAAAAATGCAAACAAGTGCAGCAGCAAGCACCCCAGCATCCCCAGGGTGGCTGCCAACACAGGTTCTCAGATGTGCTTTTCTAAAGTAAAGCAACTCAAAATGGGTTAACAATATTGCTTTAATCAATGAAACATATTTACCCAGTTCAGGGGAAAAAGGTCAGCAACCCAAACTTCAGAGAACAGAGTGGTAACAAGCAAACAAAACATACATACAAACATATCAGCAGACAGGTCTCCAACTGTCTGACCATTATATCCATACCTTGTCAGTTACCAGAGAGGGAAGCATCAACATCTGGGTTTTCAAAGCAGGGGGCTTCCACAGCTGCCAGAGTCTTATCTGGTCAAATGACATAACTCTTCTCAAAGTGAGCCCCAAAACAAAGCCTCACATCAGGGTTTATATAGCCTTCTCCTGGCTCAGAGTATCTAACAACCCTCTTGACCCACTGCCCAATCAAAAAGGATTCCTGAAAACAAAGCCTCCCACCACAGGCTCCAAGTGCACTTAAACCTATCACAGGGCATAGGGGCAGGGAAGATCTTAAATTCCAATTCCTTAACAACAAGGCACTGGGACAGAAGCTCAATAAAAGCCTGGAGAGTCAGAGAAGGCTTCACATAGAAGAGAAGTCTTGAAAAGAAATACTGCATTTTAGGAGGGGCAAGAAGTTGAGACTGAGGAGAAGCAAGTTGAGAGAGTGGCTACGAATGGAAAAAGTTGAAAAGCATGGGCATGCACTAAGAAAGAAGAGCTGAAATATTCTGAGTATGGAATAAAATAAAACATTGAATTGAAATGCAAAGTTTTAAGAACCCTTGGAAGTTAAAAACAGTTTCATTTCCATTTCCTCATGATTGCTGACTTTCATTCATGACGGAGGAAGAAAGAACATTATTGTATTCTGGGAAGACTGTGAAAGTGCAGACACCTGTGCCTGGATGGGAAAAAAGACTTTGCAAACTGCCTTCAAAATAATCTTTCATCCTTGTTTAACATGATGGTGAGGGGTGGGTAAGTGGTGCAGTGAGTAGAGCAGCAGACCTGGAGTCAGGAGGACATGAGTTCAAATCCAGCCTCAGACACTTAAAACAAAGAAAAAACTAGCACTGTGACCTTGTGCAAGTCACTTAACCCCAAGTGCCCTCCAAAAAGCAAACCAAAACAAAATGAAACAAAAACATAAAGCAAAAAAATAACACGATGGTGTGAGACCTCAACTCAAGGGGTTTATGATTGAATGTGTTGGTAGAGGAGTATGAAGTTTACAAAGGACAGTGCATGGATAAAATTATAGAATTATAGATCTAGATCTAGAAATTCAGAGGAAATCTATTCCAATGCCCTTCATTTTCCATATGGGGAAACTGAGCCCAAGTGGATTAGGTGACTTGCCAAAGGACATAGAGGAAGTGACAGGATTTGATCCTGCCTGAGTGAAATGAGACAACCAGTCAGGATGTCTCAGTCCTGAGCTACTGCTTCTTCTTTTGGACCACATTGCCTCCCACAGAGTCAATATTGTGCTTGAAGTAATTAGTGTTGAGTCAGAAAGTGAAAAATGACAGAGTAAGATTGTAGATTCCGTCCAGTGATGTGGAACTTTGTCCTAGGGAACTCAAAGGGATATCCATTGGTAAATGTTTCAAGCTTTTGATTCTTAGAGGATTAAGTCTGACTATTTTCCCAGTCTTGATTTGTGGGAGAGTGGATAGAGTAGGTACTAGGGCTCAGTGAAAGCTGATATACTTCATTACTGCCTTGAGCTTAGAGAATCTGTATAGTTCTGAGTTTCAGTGGTCTTCCATGCTCTAATACCAGCATCTGAGGGAGAGAAAGGAGAAAACGCTTGGAGATACTCAGATGTAATGGCAAGCAAAGTAGTAATTTGCTTCTTGTTTCAGCAATTCAAGTATGTAGCTCCTTGTTTCAACTATTCAAGTGTTTTTGAGCCTTGCCTGTGATTATATCAAGTGTTTGTTAGAAACAGAATCTGTGAAGCCCACAGTGGGAGGAACTTGCCAAAGACCAGAACAGGAAGGATGTAAGAGGAAGGGTGGAACAGGAAGGAGCAGAAGATATAAAAGCTCAAGCTCGATGTAGGACTAAGCAGAAGTGAGAGGGAGAACACCTGTTGTGTCAGCACTCTGTCTGTACTGTCTGTGTTGATTTGTGTTTCTGTTACTTTGTCAGAAAGAAATACAAGTCTGTTGACTTGTGACTGTGTTACTGTCAGACAGAAGTACCCTGTCTGTTGACTTGTGCTGATTTCACAGGCAGAAAGTGAATTGAGATGATAGTGCTGATAAAGTGTGTGAATATTGTTGTGGCTCTGTTAAGCTTTGTCTTCTTAGAAACAGAAACTGCAAAGGGCTTGGAATGTACTAGTCACTGTGAGCTTGGAGTTAGAACAGGAGTTAGAACAGGACCTGAGAGTTGTCTACATGTGAATCCAGATGACAATTGGGTGAATTCAGGCAAGAACTTGGAGCATACAAGAGGAGCCATGAAGTTTGGAAGTTGACCTTGAGTCAAGATGAAAGGACATCTAACTTGGGAACTTAATGCTAACTGACAAGATTAAGACTGTGTGACATAGGGGTGGGAGACCTTTTGTACTTTGTACTTTGTACCCCTTAAGGATAATTGCTCCTTAAGGATGATTGAGTTAAGGATGATTTGGTAGTTTCCAATCAAGATGAAAGAAAACTTTAGATGGGCACTTTAAATTGATTGATTGACTTACTGAATGATATCTTTTGTTCAAGACTATGTGGCCACCTTAGTAATAAGTTGGTATGTTATATTTTTGTGAATGTTGTACTTTGGTTTCTGTGAATGTTTTGCTTTAGTTTCTTCCTGAATAAATAAAGAGTTCACTATACTATGCAATAAAAACCTTAAAGATATTCATAGCAGCAGTGCTCTAGAGAGTTGCTTGTGCTTGGCTTTACATCAGACTATAGTATTTTCATATATTGGTTGTCTATATGGGAGAGGAGGGATTAACAGATGAAATATGCACACAGAGAGAATATCTACATCTGAAATAACATATCCAAAGTATGAATGTTGTGTGCTTATTACTGCTTTTTTAACTGATTTTTTTAAGAGAACAGGGAGGGAAGCCCCAGAGAACATTGAATGAATCCTCTAGGGTCGATTCACAGGAGAGTATTACAACAGTGAAATGGGGAGGCATGAATGAGTTTTAATTTGCTTTTACTGAGGAAATGTAGCTGGTGAAATGACAAAGTCTTTGGAACATTGGACTATTAGGATCAAACAGAAAAAAATCAGGATTTAAAAAGTGAAAGAATTTTCTTTGTGGTTTCTGAGATATAAAAGGGGGAAGTTCTAGGATAAATCATTGGCAAACAGATTTCTGAACTCTTTAAGGTCTGTCCATAAAAAGAATAGCATTTTGAAAACAGGTAAAGATAAAAGTGACACAACTAATTCTCCTCAGAGTTAGAGCAAATGCTGGGCTGTTTTGTCACTGTATCTTATTTCAACAAATTTTCTTGCCACACTTTTCTGTCAGAACTGTGAATGAACTTGCATACATTTTCCTTTTGTCCAGTTTATCTCTTGTTCTTAGATTTATATGTCCCTGCCCAGTCTTTGCCCTGATTTGCAGTCTCTTCAATGACTTGAAATCATAATCAATGATTAATGAACCTGTACAAACACACACCCCATGCCAAATTAGCCCCGCACATTCCACTCTCCCAATTTCCTTCATTTACACTGACTGATTCCTGTTCCGGGGATACAGAAAACTGAAATATATTTTCAGACCACAGACCATGAAAGATGACTTTGGGGACACTTTAGTTAAAGAAAAACTTTTACCTCTTACCAGTACTACAATGCTGGAAGAAGAAGTGTCTACCATAAGAAAAGATGTGACCAAAATGCCTTTTCCCACAAAATAATTCATCTCAGTGCCCAAAGCATTAACACAATCAAGATTTTGAATCAAGCCAAACAAGATTTGAATGATGCCATAGCTCCCAAATACCTGCCTAAAAGCTCCATACTAATTTAATGCATTTACCTTTCTTATTTTGATCTAATTCTCAATCCCCACCCCTGCCCCCCACTCTTTTAATGACCTATGCTGTTTTTCTTTCCTTGTCTTACCTTCCTAGCTTCCTAACAGATTGACTTTGGTTTTCTCTTGCACACACTTCCCTTCCTCTGTCAACCCTTTTGGTACTACTCCAACCAACCTAACCACACTGGAATTAAATTAGAGAAAATGGAGGTAAATGAATTGGGCATGCAATTGAAAAACCTAGAAAAAGAAAAAAAATCAAAATCCCCAATTCTATACTAAATTAGAAATATTGAATACCAAATGAGAAATTAATAAAATTGAAATTAAGAAAAATATTGAATTAATAAATAAAACTAAGAGCTAGTTTTATGAAAAAAAAACAATAAAATTGATAGACTTTGGTACATATGATAAAAAAACAAAGAAAAAAACCAAATTATGAGTATCAAAAATGAAAAGGATGAATCTACCTCCAATGAAGAGGAAATCAAAACAATAATTAGGAATTATTTTTCCCAATTGTATGCAAATACATTTGACAATCTTAGGGAAATGGATGAATATTTACAAAAATACAAGTTGCCCAGATTAACTGAAGAGGAATGAAATTGATTAAATAACCCCATCTCAGAAAAAGAAATTGAACAAGCCATCAGCCAACTCCCTAGGAAAAAATCTCCTGGGCCAGATAGATTTACTAGTGAATTCTATCAAACATTTAAAGAACAGTTGATTCCAATACTCAACAAACTATTTGGGAAAATTAGTGAAGGAGTCCTGCCAAATTCCTGTTATTACACAAATATGGTACTGATACCTAAATCAGGAAGAGATACAACAGAGAAAGAAAATTATAGATCAATCTCCCTCATGAATATAGATGCAAAAATTTTAAAGAAAATATTAGCAAAATGACTACAGCAACTTATTTTGAGAATAATATACTTTTACCTGGTAGGATTTATTCCAGGCATGCAAGGATGGTTTAATATTAGGAAAACCATCAGTATAATTGATCATATCAATAATAAAATTAGCAGAAACCACATGATCATCTCAATAGATGCAGAAAAGGCTTTTGACAAAATAAAACATCCATTCCTATTAAAAACATTGGAAAGTATAGGAATAAATGTAGCCTACCTAAAAATAATAGGTAGCATCTACTTAAAACAATCAGCAAATATTATGTGTAATGGGATAAGCTAGGAGCATTTCCAATAAGATCCAATAAGAAACAAGGGTGTCCCCTATCACCCCTCTTATTTAATCTGGTACTAGAAATGTTAGCAATGGCAATTAGAGAAGGAAAATAAATCAAAGGAATCAAATTAGCAAAGAAGAGACCAAGCTATCACTTTTTGCAAATGATATGATGATATACTTAGAGAATTCTAGAGAATCAAGTAACAAACTACTTGAGACAAAAAGTAAATTTGGCAAAGTTGCAGGATATAAAATAAACCCACATATTTCCTCGGAATTCCTATATATTTCCAATGAAATTCAACAGCAAGAGATAGAAAGAGAAATCCCATTTAAAGTTATTGTAGACATTATAAAATATTTGAGAATCTACCTGCCAAAACAAACACAGGACCTATATTATCACAACTACAAAACACTCTTCACACAAATTAAATAAGATCTTACTAATTAGAAAAATATCAATTGCTTGTGCCTGGGTCGAGGTGACATAATAAAAATGACAATTTTACCTAAATTAAATGATATATTTAATGCCATACCAATCAATTTACAAAAAAAACTACTTTATACAGCTAGAAAAAAAGAGTAACAAAATTCATTTGGAAGAATAAATGGTCCAGAATATCAAGGGAATTAATGAAAAGAAATGCTAGGGAAGATGGACTAGCTATACCAGATTTCAATCTGTATTATAAAGCAGCAGTCATCAAAACTGGTTGGTACTGGCTGAGGAATAGAGTAGTGGATCAATGGAATACATTAGGCACATGAGATTCAGAAGTCAATGACTATAGTAATCTATTGTTTGATAAACCCCAAACCCCCAGTTTTGGGGATAAAAATTAACTATTTGATAAAAACTTCTGGTAAAACTGGAATATAGTGTGGCAGAAACTGGGCATAGACCATTACCTAACACCATATACTAAGATCAAGTCTATATGAGTGCATGATCTAGGTATAAAGTTTGATATTGTAAGCATTCTTGGAAAACAAGGAATAGTTTACCTGTAAGATTTGTGGAGAAGGAAAGACTTCATGATTAATCAAAGATTAGAGAGCATTATAAAATGCAAAATGGATAATTTTGAGTACATTAAATTGCAAATCTTCTGTACAAGCAAAACCAATGTAACCAAGATTAAGATGAAATTGGGAAAGAATTTTTTTCAAGCTATGTCTCTGATAAAGGACTCATTTCTAAAATATACAGAGAATTGAGGCAAATCTATAAGAATACAAGTCATTCCCCAATTGATAAAAGGTCAAAGGATATGAACGAGCAGTTTTTAGAGAAAGAAATTAAAGATATCTATAAGCACGTGAAGAAATGCTTTAAATCACTATTGATTAGAGAAATGCCAATCAAAACAACTGGGAGGTACTACATCTCACCAGTGAGATAGTATAAGATGACAAAACAGGAAAATGACAAATGCTGGAGAGGATGTGGACAAGTTGGAACACAAATGCATTGCTGGTGGAGTTGTGAACTGATCCAGCCATTCTGGAAAGGAATCTGGAATTATGCCCAAAGGGCTATAAATAATTTCATACCCTTTGACCCAGCAATACCACTTCTAGGGTTGTATTCCAAAGAGGTCATACAAGTGGGAAAAAGACCTTTATTACTAGATTGTGCACCCATTTATACTTGATTTTGGTATACGATGTAAGATATTGGTCTATGACCAGTTTCTTCCATATTATATTCCAGTTTTCCCAGGAGTGTTTGTCAACTATTGAGTTCTTATCCCCAAAACTGGGGTCTTTGGCTTTATCAAACAGGAGATTACTATAGTCTTTGACAGTTGAGTGTCATGTACACAATCTATTCCATTGATCCACTACTCTATTCCTCATCCAGTATCAAGTAGTTTTGATGACTGCTGTTTTGTACTAAAATTAAAATCTGGTATAGCTAGAGCACCTTCCCTAGCATTTCTTTTCATTAATTCCCTTGATATTCTGGACCTTTTGTTCTTCCAAATGAATTTTGTTACTTTTTATTCTAGCTTTTTAAGTAATATTTTGGTACATTGATTGGTATGGCACTAAATATGTAATTTAATTTAGGTAGAATTGTCATTTTTGTTATATTAGCTAAACCCAGCCATGAACTGCTGATGTTTTACCATTTAGTTAGATCTGACTTTATTTGTGTGAATTTTTCCAATTTGTTAGCTCTCACTTTATTTGTGTGAAAAGTGTTTTGTAGTTGTGTTCATATTGGTCCTGGCTTTGTTTTGGCAGTTAAATTCCCAAATATTTTATTATGTCTACAATAATTTTAAATGGGATTTCTCTTTCTCTCTCTTGCTGTTGGATTTAGTTAGAAATATATAGGAATGCTGAGGATTTATGTGGGTGCATTTTTTATCCTGCAACTTTGCCAAATGTATTTATTGTCTCAAGTAGCTTTTTACGTGATTCTCTAGGATTCTCTAAGTATATCATCATATCCTCTGCGAAGAGTGATAGCTTAATCCCTCCTTTGCCTAATTTGATTCCTTCAATGTCATGTTCATTTTCTTCATCTTATTTTAGTATCTTTCTGATTTGAATAAAACTTTTTAAATCTCCTAGTCTAAAAATTGAAATCTAGAGGATGCTTATCAATCAGGGAGTGATTAAATATGCTGTGGTATATTATTGAGATGGAATATTATTGTACAATAAGAAAGGATGATTTTAGAAAAATCTGGAAACACATATGAAATGATGCAAAGTGAAGTAAGCAGAACTAGAAGAACATTTCATACAGTAACATTAATATTGTATGATGAAGAACTGTGAATGCTTTATTCTCAACAACACAATGATCCAAGACAATCCTGAAAGATTCATGATAAAGCATGTAATCCATCTCTAAAGAAAGAACTGATACTGTCTGAATACAGATTGAAGCATACTATGTTTTACTTCCTTTCATTCTTTTTTTATACAAAATATCTAATATGGAAATGTTTTACATGATTGCATATGTGTAAACTATATTGGATTGCTTACTGTCTCAAACAGGAAGAGAAGGATAGATTTTGGAGCTCAAAACTTTAAAAAATCTGAAAAAATTTGTTTTAACATGTAATTGGTGAAAAATAAAATTATATATATCAAATAAAGAAAACCTTAAATGATCTCCAAGCCTTAGTTTCCTTTCCTGTAAAAAAATAGAACATTGGATTACCAATAAATCAATAAACATTAAGTCACTTCTATGCACTGTGCTAAGCTCTGGGGATACAAAAATAGGAAAAACTATCTGCCTTTTAGTTTAAATCTCCAGAGTAGAAAATTAGGAAAATAGAGCCAGATAATAATCAAAAAACTGTTTTTTCTCCTCCCTGTCCTCTTATTAATGTATTTACATATTTTATGTCTATGAGATAATAAAGTAGCTAATGAACCTGCAGCAGATTGTGGTTTAATAATGTGTGTTAAGAGATTTTTATGATCAAAAAGTAAATGCTAAAATGTAAGTATTTTTCACTAAGCAATTTTCTCAGTGAACTTCCCTTGAGTACAGCTGCCCTATGTACCTTTTGTTGGTAACCTAGTAACTAATCCAATATACAGCATATTCCCTTCTCTCTTAAGTATAATTCTTGCTTGACAATGAAACTACAACTCCCCCACATCATTTACACATCAACCCTTCTGGGACAAAGAAAAGGTCACAATATAAAAATTGGCAAATCCTGAAACTAGGCATTTTAAAATAAGGTCTCATAAGCTTGGAGCTAGCTCTCTGGCCTTTCTATTGTCTGCTTTTGGTCTTCCCTTGGTAGCCTGTTTGATTCATAACCAGAAATGGGTAACATCCTTAAAAAAATGGGATGGTGATATTATAACGACAACAATTCTTAATCACTAAAACTAATGTACTTACTCTCTGAGGCAGGATATTCAATTACTTGTTTCCTTGTCTTTGAACAAGCTAAATTCTTTGCCATATCTGGAATGCAATGTTTCCTCAACTCTCCTTTACAGAACCCATAGTTTTTTTTTTTAAACTCAGCTTATTTTATCTTCTACTAGAAGACTTTTCTAGTTCCACCTACTAATAGTATTTGCCATCATGAAATTACCTTTTATTTCCTTTATATACATGCTGTACCTAGTATCTTTGTGATGTTTTCAGCATCAAAAGGTTAAGCTTTAATAGAATTAGTAATAATTATTTAATACTCTATTTAAAAAGTTCTAAGACTTTTGGGACATTTTACATATACTTTTATCTATTTGCCTGTATGCATATTATTTCCTCCAAGTAGAATAAAGGCTCTTTGAAGTCAGATCTTGTCTTTTGGTTGTTTTTCTTTCTGTATTCCTTAAACCTAGCATGGAGTCTGGCATATCTTCCTGTGAAATCACATCAGCTCTGAAACTCATGAGATCTAAGTATACCAGGTCTTTAAAACCTTTCTTTCTGATTGAAGATGGTTAATGGTGGGTATTGGAGTGCTCCTCCTAACCTGGACTTTTAGGAAGTGGGCTTAGGACAATTATCTCATAATTTTTCACCTCATTGCAGGACTTTATAATGTGTCTGGTGTCCCCCTAACCTTTCAAGTATCCTTTTAATGTATTTTCTTCCACTATTAGAGTGAACTCCTTGAGATTAAGGCCTGTATATTTCCTTTCTTTGTAGGTACTTAATAAAGGTCTACAGATTTATTGATTGACTAAATATTAAATGCCCAATAAATGCTCATTGATTAATTGATAGACAGACTACCATTAAGACTTTTGAGAACAAGGAGAGAAAACATATGCTGTTGAAGGATATAAATACAAAGACCTTGAGGAAAGCAATAAAAATTCTACCTGCCAACCAAAATAGTGTTAATTTTATCAATTGTGTTCTTTTTTATTGTTTTGAAATTGTATTTTGATATATGGAATAAAACAAGTATTTTCTTAACAGTAAAACAAAATAAAGAAGATTGAACGTGAAACTGCAAATCTGAGCACACCATGCTATTCCTGCCAAATGTACAACAAAATTATCAGGTAAATGTTTTCTTCCCTCCCCCTTCACCATAGAGATGGCTACCATTATACACAAATATGTGTGTGTATATATATATATATATATAATATGTAAAATTATTCTATACATAATTATATTTATCAGTTTTTTTCTTTGGACACAGAAAGCAACTTTCTTCATATGTCCCTTATAATTATTTTAGGTATTTACAATAGTCAAAATAACTTATTCTCAAAATAAGTTCTCAAAATAATTCTCAAAGCCATTCTCAAAACAGTATTGCTGTTACTGTATAACAATGTTCACTTTGTTCTGCTCATTTCACTCCTTATTATTCCATACAAGTTTTTCCATATTTTTCTAAAATCATGGAGCTCAACATTTCTTATCACACAGTAGTATTCCATCCCGTTGATGGGGGAGGGGGAGGGGTTTATGGGCGATGCCATGGTTACTTTGAATGAATATGGGGTGATCTCCATATAAGGCCATGGGGGTGATCACCATATAAGGCCATAAATGTAAAACTGCGATGTGATTGGCTCGGATTCGCTATATATTTTCTTGTGTGAGAGGGCGCTCTCTCTCTCTCCGCCATGTAACTGTTGAAGAATAAACCACCCCGCTTCACTCCTCCGCCTTCTGTCTGGTGTTTTTTCCCCGTGAGGGGCCGGTGACGACCGAAGACCCGGGATGGGTAAGTGAGAGGGCCGTGGGGCTAGTCGTCTAGATCTGTTGTGAGGGCAAATGCCCGCAACATTCCATCCCAATTATATACTACAACTTGTTTAGCTATTACCCAATTGATTGGCATCCCTGCAATTTCTAGTTCTTTGCTACCACAAAGAGAACTGCTATAATAATTTTAGAACATACAGGTTCTTTTCTTTTTTCCCTAATTATCTTTGGAAAAAGAGCAAGTATTGGTATCGCTGGGCCAAAGGTTATAGGTAGTTTACTAACTCTCTGTGTATAATTCTCCAAAATGGTTGTATCAGTTCACAATCCCACTAACAATAAATTAGTGACCCAAGTTTTCCACATCCCTTCCAACATTTGTGACTCTCTCCTTTTGTCATTTTAACTTATCTGGTAGGTGTAAAATGATATCTCAGCACTTTTTAAAATTCGCGTTTCTCTAATCAGTGATTTAGGGCATTTTTTTTTCATATAACTGTGGTAAAGAAGTATCATTAGGGACATATCTAAGAGGGAAAATTCTTTAGAGGCTCAGTGTTTACAATTGATGTTTTTATTATTTGTTTCTAATGTAAATTAATCATGATGACGCTTAATAAAATTTGTATTTCATTTGTGTTACAACAAAAGCAATATCATTTTCTACTTTTCATTTGATTTCCCACCCCCAAGGACATAAGAAAATAATCAGAATACAGAATAGATATCATTATCCTCATTTTACCATTGAAAAAAAAACCAAGGCATGGGGAGATTAAGTGGCTTCTCCAAACTGACTAGAACTCAAACTTACATTTTCTTATGCTAAATCTAAGAGTAACAGGCACTGAAACTACTTTCACTTCTACTGCTAACTTGGTACCTCTCTTAGTTATTCTCAAAACTAAGTAGTCAGGGAGGCCAGGTAGCACAGAGAGTAAGAGCACCGGCTCCAGTGTCGGGATGACCTAGGGAGAATCCAGGCTCAGACACTTAGCACCCACCCAGAAACACCTGCCCGTGTAACCTTGAGCAAGTTACTTAACCCCAATTGCTTACCCAAAAAAGGCAGAAATAGTAAAACATCCTTTAAATAAAACTAAGTAGTCAATTTTCCATACTTACTGCCTTCTCCTAGCCAAATTGAGTCAATTAAATTAACTCCTTTGTATTAATTTTAATCTGTGCTTTAATAAAGCAGTATTCTTTCCACACACAGATGCTACTTGAGTAAAAGTTTCATATCAATATCTGTTAAATATAATCATTTTCTTTTTTATGATATTATTTAATTGTTGGCAATTTTTAAGTGGTTGCCAGAATTCTTTACCTGTCTTCCCAAAGAAGATGTTAATTACATGAGAAGTTGTTTAGTTTAATCCATAGATTGCTCAATTTAGAGGAAGAAAGAACTGAATTTAAATCCTTTTTCAGACATCTATAACTAGATGTTGGACTTTAAGCGAGATACTTAACTGCTTTCAGTTTGTTTTCTCATCTGTCACATGGGTATGACAATAGCACTAACCTTAGAGGTTTATTAGAAAAACATAATAAAATAACATATGAAACTACTTTGTTCTATATAAATATCAGCTGTCGTTATTATGGTCACCTTTATAATGAAATTCTTCATAGAATAATTTTTCATTCTCTGAAACAGATGGTTGCATATAAGTTGCAATTATTTTCATGGTCAAAATTGTTCAAATGTCTATTATGAGCACTGTATAATGATATGACCAAATACTCCACAAAACAGGGTATTTTATTGCCCCTAGACATACAATAATAACAATACAACTAATAATTTACTCCTCCAAAAAAAAGTTGTGGGCTATAATTCAATTTGACTGCAGCTTTCTTTCATCTCCTGTCTTCATGTACAGCAAGAATGTCAAGATTTATTTAATTCATTTTCCCAATAATATATCTTTCCATTTTTCATGAAATACATGTATAGAATGCAGAACTAAGTATGATGTCTAAATAATGGGTGATTCTTACCACCATCTGGGTCCTTTTTTGTAACTTTAACACAATCATGGCAGGGGACTACAAAGGATTTAGAATTATTAAATACATCAAAGTATAAGCATTTATTAAGTGTCAACTACATGCATAGCCAGTATGAGTACTTGGGATACAAATAAAAAAAGAAACAAACAAACACAGTCCCTTCCTCGAGGAGTTTGCATTTCAATGGAGGATATAATATGTACTTTAAAAAGGTACATATGCAGAATATACCATGAAGATGCATATAAAGTAAAGTTAGATGATAATTAAAACAAAGTGTGGGGACTAGACAAGGGTTCCTGCAGAAGGTGGCATTTCAACTGAGTCTTAAAAGAAACAAGAGATTGTAAGGAACAGTAGTGAGGAAGGAGATAATTCCAGGCATGAGGCATAACCTGTAAAAAGTGATATATCTGGGAGGTGGATCATCTTGTATTTGCCTTTATTTTTGTTTTTTTTTGTGGGTTGCCTTGGCTAAAGATTTCACCAACAAATAGGCAGTCTTTTCATGATAAGCTTTTCTGTACCTAGCTCAGGTTATGAAACACATATATTTTATTTCCAGATTTGAACTTGAAGGCTTTCTAGCATAATAGAATCTATGATAGTTGACACTTGTACTCTGCCTTTAAGAACCTAGCATTACCAATCTACAAATCAGAGAAGGAACTTGTGAAGGCAGAACTGATATTTTGAGAAACATTTGATGAATAAATAGACTTCATGTGTTCAAGTACATGTGTACCATTCAGGTATTTCCTTTTTTTTATTTCCTTTTTTGCTTCTACCAAGAGTACAACAGTTTAGAGGTTTGGAGTTCTGGATTTTTGGTACAACTTTTTATTTATATTAAGTCTACAAGTCACTGAATTACAGAACTCATAGGAAAATGAAATTGGATATCTCACATAGGGAAATTCTCCTGAAAACCATAGGCTGTTTTAAATTTTAATAGTGCTGAATTTGTTTCTTTTTATTGTTTCCATTCTTTTTACTGAAGTAGTGAAATGCATTTCAATTCAATTAAGATTTTATTAAGCACTATCTATGTATACAGCCAAAAATAAGTATAGAAGAATGTTACAGCCAAATTGCATCTGAGAATTGGCCTCTACATACCTCATGTCAATCTCCATTCTATAAAGTCATAGGCATATTCTGGGAAAATGTATATGAATTGCAGTTCATCTTGGAAAAAAAAAAGATGTTATTTTAAATTCTCTATCAAAAATGTAAATCTTTTTCTTTATTTTCATGAAGTGTAGCAAGAGGTGTAGCACTGTCAGAAGCATCTTTAAAATTCTATATTATACATTTCCTGACTTAGATGTGATATACTCACTCACTGGACATATATTTTAGGGAGATATTCCTTTGTATGACCTTCTATGACTATCAGTCTCTCAAGTTCTTTGCTGTTTCTGAAAGAAGAGCTATTCTGAAAGAAATCTAATAAAAAATATCACCAGAAAGAATATAATTAAATATGCATACCAAAACATTTTGATGTATTTCCATAGCTTATTTTGGAATAAATTATACTCATTTGCTTTTCACAGACCCTATGTAAAAATATAAACTAATTTTAAAACACTTATTTCATATTTGTTTTTTTTTTCCTAAATGACCAGATGATTTACATTCCTGGATGGCATATATAGAACAATAATCTGCCAGACAAGTGTAATTGTGTCAAACCAAGGAGTGATACAATAAAGAAAAATACAAAGCCTTAGTAATACTCCATTTTAGAAATTTAATTCTCAAAGAATGTTTGTAGGAAGTTGAGTCTTCAAAATGCACGTCTGAGGCATTAGATCTGAGAAAACCCGCAGAAAAGAACACCTGAACCAATTTGATTTAATCCTTTACAGATAATAATGTATTTTCCACCATTGAGCCCGTGATTCTAATATAGAGAAATTACCTTGACAAAGAGACCAAACCTTTGCAGAATAGATGGAAATTTTTGAGCTGAGACTAGATCCATATAATGAGGGCAGTAATCCAAATGATTTTGATAAACTGAACCTTTGATCTGAATCAGTCTTCTAAATGGTCTGCTCTTTACCAGCACTGAACCAGTGACTGTTCAGGTCACAGTGGGTTTTGTTAACAATCATGCATCCTTACACTGCATAGAATTACCAGGAAACATGGCTCATCAGAGATTCAGATTATAATACATTGTTGCTCAGAAGAAAAATAGTTGAGGAATACTTGGATTTGTGTTTATCAGACTCAGTATTCTGAGACACTTGGTTTATTTTTAACAATTAAAAAGAAAACAAAAACAACAAAAAATTCTCTTTTGCTTCTCTGAATTCCATAATCTCAAGGAGCAATAAAAAGGAAATTAGGCACATGTGCTATATTACCAAAACACAGCTGTTGATTACAGATCTTGTCAAACAAAAAGCAAATCTATTCTCTTCTTTCAGTAACATGATATAATGCTCAAATCTGCTATGCTGTTTTCAATTCTAACAGCATTGAATTGGTTTCTTTTTTATTGTTATTCTTTTGTTTCTTTCTACTGAAGAAGTAAAAATTCATTTCAACTAAGATTCTAGTAAGTGCTGTCTATGTATAAGACAAAAAGATGTTGAAGGAGTATCTCTCTCTTTTTCTGACCATATATGCATGTATGTGTGTATGTATAAATAAACACACACACATATATATATATATATGTATATGTATATATATATAATATTCCACTTGAGAGCTGACTTCGATATCAACCTTAGATCAACTCCTACTCATTAAGTTTTTGAACCTGGATGTACCCAGAAAGATAAAACAACATGGCAGAAGAGAATTTGGGAGTAGGATGGTTGAGGGCAGCATAACCATAAACTGCAAAAGAAGGTAGCTTTGGAGAGAGACTGTGAGTCAAGTCAGGATGGAAATCTGAATGGAGAGGAATTACTTCCTCTCTTCTTCTAAATCACCCTAATAAAAATGAAGTGTCTTTGACTGGAAGTAATTTTATGGGGCAATCCACAAGGCAGGAGTATTATAGATGTGACCAGAGTGGAGCAGGAAGACAATTGTCAAGAGACATTTCTGTACTCAGTGTCCTCCTATAGCAATATCCTTATGTCACAGAAGAGTCAAGTCATCCTGAATCACGGTGTTTGGAAAACTAGTAAAGTATTTTGGAAGGGCAGTGTAATAGTAATGGAATGTAAAGATCCCACTGCATTGGCTTGGTTTTGGGTTTGAGTGTTGAAACCCAGAGATTGCGAATTCCACTTGTGGGATGGACTTGTTGATGGAAAGAGAGAGGTCTGAACTGGGATGAGCTGGTGCTCTGGATTTACAAAGAGGCCTAGGAAGAGAGAAGGCCCAAGAAAAGAGAGGCAAAGAACTATTGGGAGCAACATTGTGGAGGCAGAGAGAGAGAGGGGGGATTCCTGAGGGCCAGTTCGAGCTTCCCAGGACTTTTGAGAGCAGCCACCCGGAGCTGCCAAGGACTGAGGAGGCATGGCTGTGATCCTGGTATTTTGTCTGTCTGTTTTGATATTGTTTTGCCAGATTTGTCTGCTGGTAAAGGACAGTGCTGTAGTTGCAGAAATTCTGGAACCTTGCTGTTGGTTCAGAAGTATTTTCTTGTTGTTTTTCTTGTTACAGAAATCCTGGAAGAGGGTCTTGTTGATGTTTTCAGGGGTCCTGAGAGTGTTCTGCAGGCAGACAGTGAATTGATGAGGACACTGGCAATGTATCTTGTGGCTTTGTTAAGCTTTGTCTCCCTAGGAACAGAGATTGTTGAGAACTTGCCTACTGTTAAGATGAAGGAAAGACCCCTCTTTGGGTATTAAATGCTGTGATTATATCTTAACCTTATTGTAGCTCAGGGGTAGGTGGCCTTTGTGCTCTCCACTGCCCTTTTTGAGAAGGTGCTTGACTTTAACTGATGATAATTGTAATTCAGTTGTGATCCAGGAGCAGAGAAATTTTGACTTTTTTTGTGCTCTGTGACTGATCAAATGAATGTACTTTGTTTATGATTGGAAACTAATTTCCATTTGAGAAGAGAGACTTTGTGATCGACTAAATGAATGTACTTCCCAGGGGTGGAGTAGCACTTGTAAATTATTGAATTATACTTGGTGAATGCTGTATTTTGATTTTCTCTGTTCTGTGAATGTTTGCCTTATTTTGTCAATGAATAAAATAGAGAGTTACTATGCTGGTCTTCTGAACCTTGGAAGTTGCCTCTACTTGGCAGTACAGGCAGGTGTGAGGTTGTATATATAGATACCTTTGGAAAGGAAACCTGCAGGAAATCTTGATTCAGCAATTTTTTTTTTGGTGGGACAGGGGGAGGGAGTACCAAAACAAGTATAAAAGTATAAACGAGAATTCTGAAGATGGGAAGAAACTTTAGAGGTTATTTTGTGTAATATATAGGAGATCAAGTTGGAGGGAAATAAATTTGTGATGTTACCTATAATGAATACTAAATTTTAAGTTTGTATTTGGGCAGGGAAAGAGAGAATAGGATGGAGAGGGTAAAAAAAAAAGTGGGAAAGTAGTTTCTTAAATTTATCTGAATTGAAAGGATCCTATACACATTGTCCCAAAGAATATAGATAAAATCTCTTGAGTCCATTAGGTAGCTGGGTGACACTTTGAATAGCAGGCTGGGAATGGAATCATACAGACTTGAGTTAAATTTCATCCAGACACTCGTTAGCAAGGCACTTAACACTTGATTTCCTCATTTTCCTTATCTGCAAAATGGGGATAAAAATAATAGTAATGATAATCATCTACAACCTCTACCTCCAAAGATGGTTGTGAGGATCAAATGAGATAATATTTATAAAGTGCTTTGCACAATGCTTGGCATGTTAGGCATTATATACATGTTGTCATGTCCAACAGCTGAAGAAAATTTAGGAAGAAGAACAAGCAGGTTGACATTGGGGGGAAATTGCTAAGATAGCTCAAGCATCTGGCAGCTAGTTTTAGGTACACATATATAACCAAAGCTAAAAATTAGAGTTTGGCATGTGGGGCTCTGACCAGGACACATAATTAGAGGACACTGACAATATCTTCCTGTAGCTGCTTCTGTCATTGGCACCATAAAGTCTTCCCAAAGTTCATCGTCTTTACTTTTTGCCCAATTCTACCTTCTGGCAGTGAGTGAGAGAATAGGTAATGAATCATGATTTTTCTCCTGCCTGTCCCCACACCAGTCCTGTTTACTGAAAATATTACTCCCTTTTTCAAATCCATCTTTGGCGGCAACAACTGGTGTCTTTCTGTAAAACTAAGGGATCTGAGAACCTCAAATGTGCCAAGTCATAGGACATGCCTCTACCTAAGCTGAGAAAACTTCAAACTGGATTATTGATCCAGTTATGAGAGACAAGCTGAATGTGGATGAGGATAGCAGATGGTCACCTTGTGATTTACTCATGATTCTCATAAGGGTTAGCAGGAATGGTAACTACCTAGAATTTCTATAAAAAGGATGCTGTCTAATTTTAAGTATTTCAGTGCTCCTTTAAAGGGTTACGATACTCCCAAAAGCAGAAACTCTACAGACCTCCCTGAAGTTCAAGCCTGTATCATATCTTTTTTATAAACTATTTACATACCTGATCATTCCTGGTGCTGGCTTCATGTTTAAGGTGGCACTTACCTTGATTGGTTCATAGTAAAAAGATATTATCTGTATTATTGCTGCTTATTAATCAGACACATGAATGCATAAAGGATGACAGTTCAAATCAAGATGCTGAAAATGGAGCTTTCTAACTTTCAGAAAGTCTTAGTGACAAATTACTCAACATAAATTTATGATGGATAACATATGATACGACAAACGTGTATTAGTATTATGAAAACTAATGAAGAAACAGAATCCTACCAAAATTATTTAAAGGACTTTGATTTGAAGCCAAAAATATCTCAGCATATCTTTTAGGCAGCAGACCTTTGAAAACCTGTTTAGAATTATAAGAAACATTAGGGTGCTATACACACATAAGAGACCAAATTGCCAACATTTGCTGGATTATGGAGAAAGAAAGGAAATCCCAGAAAAAAAAATCTACTTCTGCTTCATTGACTACACTAAAGTCATTGTGTGGATCATAACAAAATGTGACAAGTCCTCAAGAGAAGGACGTTCCAAACTATCTTACTTGTCTCCTGGGCAATCTCTATGTGGGCCATGAAACAATGCTGAGAACCCAACATGGAATAATTAATTTATTTAAGATGGGAAAAGCAGTATGACAAGTATGCACGTAGTCACCTTATTTATTTAACTTAAGCACAGAGTAGACATAATTCAAAATTCAGGCTGGAATAATCAAAAGCTGGAATTAAGGTTGTTGGGAGAAATATCAACAATCTCAAATGGGCAGACAATACATACCACTTTGACTGTTGAAAGTGAAGAATTAAGAAACCTCTTGAAGAGTATGGAAGAGGAGAGTGTAAAAGCTAGCTTGAAGAGTAACATTAAAAACTACAACTATAACAGCAACAACAAGCTAAGATCTTAGCAAGTGGTCCTTTCACTGCGCGGAAAAAGAGGGAGAAGAAATAGAAGCTCAAAGATCACTGAAGATAACAATTGTAGACATGGAATTTAAAGATGCTTCTTGGATGGAAAGCTATTGCAAATTTGACTGCATACTAAAAAGCAGAGACGTTACCTTGCTGGCAAAAGTCCATATTGTTAAGCTATGGTTTTTCCAGTAGCAATGTGTGGCTATGAGATTTGAACTATAAGGAAAACTCAGTGCTACAAAATTGATACTTTTGAATTGTGGTACTGGAAAAGACTTTTGAGAGTCCCTTGGACAACCAGGAGATCAAAGTAGTCAATACTTAAAGAAATTAGTTTAGACTATTCACTGGAAAGTCAAATACTGAAGCTCAAGCTTAAGTACTTTAGTCACATAATGAAAAGAAAGGACTCATTGGAAAAGACCCTGATGTTGGGAAAGATTAAAGACAAAAGGAAAAGGGGACAGCTGAGAATGAAATGGATAGATAGTGTTTTGGAATCAATAAACATGAGCTTGGACAGACATTGAGAGATAGTGGAGAACAGAAGAGTCTTCCATTCTATAGTCCCTGAGGTCGCAAAGAGTCAGATATGACTAAATGACTGAACAACAACTACAACAATAACACATATATACATACACATATGTACACATATACTGTTGATATATACACATGAACATATATATCTATGTATTTATAGATGTGTATGTATATATGTATATGTGTGTGTGTATATACACACATCTCCATCATCAGACTATATGTTCCTTTTGAATATGAATTATTTCATTCTTTATATTTGTATCCTTAGAACCTATTACAGCATTTCATTGATAATAGGCATTTAATAATTTTTGACTAATGACAATTTAGATGATTTGTCATATACATATATCATAGGACACATTAAATGCCATCACTAAAAACATTGATCTATACTCATTACAAAGATATTCCCATGATTAATTTAATTAAAAATTTGCTACTTTGTTGAAAATGAAAAAAAGAAAAAAACATTAAGAATATCTCATACTGGGGAAAGGCTGTATATACATTTTTGCTGACTGTAAATTTCACTAGGATAAAGTTCATCAGTCTGTATGTAAACAAATGTGAGAAATGATCTGAAAATAATTATGTTGCTTTATATTTGTCCACTGGTCTTAATTTTGATTAATTTTTTTTAAAGTGAATAGAACACAGGCCTTGGAGTCAGGAAGACCTGAGTTCCAATCTGGCTTCAGGCAGTTAGCACTTACTAGCCTTGTGACCTTGGACAAGTCACTTAACTTGATTGCCCTGCCTTTCCCCCTCAAAAAAAAAAAAAACTTAAAAAGGGAAAGAATTAAAATTAAATCTCAGATCTTTCACATGTGTACAGTCATCTTATTAAAATAAAAAAAATACCTAAAAGAGATTCTAGCTTTGAATTGACGTTTCACTGTGGCTAATTTTCCAGTTGTATATCTCTATGACCTTTAAAATAAAAGCTATATTGTTCACTCAAGAATGTTACCATTAAACAAATTTAGCAAACAACAATAACAGAGTAAATATTTCAAAGTCTACCAAGATATATTTCTCCAGTTACCCCTCTTCCTCTTCTTCCTTCCTCTCCCATACCACCCAGGTTTACCCCAGCTGTAATTTTTAGTACGTACAGCTTAGCATAAAAATGAGTGCAGTTAAAAAAAGACATATTTCTACATTGCTTCTTTGAGTTACCAAGTTTTGTTTATTTATTAGAAATAACTTGCCTTACATTGGCTTCATGATTTCACCTGCTGTGCATTTTTCTGACTTAATATAAAACTTTACAGTAAACATGATTTCCTGCCATTGACGAAAACTTATTGCCAATGATATAAGTTAGGAAAGATAGGTGTTTATAAATTCTTGGCTTCGAATCTTAATGTCTGTAAGATGTGTATTATATCCACCCTGGAGAATGCTTTGCCTGGAAAAGAGAATCACCTATGTAAAGCAGATGAAATTCTTGGCAACAAATATCAATTTTCTCCATTTGTAGGTAAGCTGTATTCTTTCCATTTACATGCACCTAATCAAATTTAAAGAAAACAAATACACAAATTCATTGTTCTGTTTCCTTTAACACCTAGTTTAGAATAACTATAAACAAACACTGATTAAACATCATTTTTGCAGAATTTCAGTCATAAATATTCCTATATGAAGGTTTATAGACAGTCCATCACCAATGCTGAAGAACTCATATCTTTTCATTAGTAGTCAGAGAACAGAAACACAATTGAGATATGACTTTCCAATAAAAACAAAATTATAAAATCATTTATTTAAAATCATTGACCAGAAATACATTAGGGAAGCATTAGGTAGTATTCAGGAAAGTTGTATTTTAAGTAATTGGAGGTCCAATTAAGGATGCTTACTATTAATGATTTTTAAAAGTATTATATTTCATCATAAATAAGTGTCATTTAAAATAATACATTATTCATACTAGTTAAATGGCAAAGTTGGCATAGTATCCTGCCATATCATCAGCATAGGAAGATGAATTTTCAAAGTTTCAATTCATTTACTTCTCAGACATCACACTACTGCATTCCAATGTTCATATTAAATGATCTTAAATTTTTAAAATTGTTTTCCTTTCTCTTCTCATGAAGACCTTCTATTATTAGTTCCTAGAATCAATGTTTCATTTGTCTTGCCCTACTTCTTTTGATATAGCTGAGATTTGAGATTGAGATAAGAGGAAAAAATTTAATCTCTGGAATCAAATTTAGAGGTATCTTTAATTCTTCTTCCTCTCTTTATACCAAGAATGCACTATCAGTTCATCACCATGAAACTTTAAGAACTTACAATGGACAGTGAACTATAGCAGTTTACATAAAATAAATCCATGCCATCATGGATTTTTTTAACCAAATAAGTAAATGAGATAATGATACAGGCACCTATAGCTATGATGTATATTAGTCATTATGTGCATAGAGAGTTATGAAACCAAAGGCATTTTAAGTCTAAAGAAAGAGTCTTTATCAGCATGAGGAAGGAGAGAGAATCCCTGCAGAGGAGCTATTTCAGGTGAACATAAAGTATAGGAAGGAGATCAACAGATGAAAATGTTAAGAAAGGACATTCCAGGTATAGAAAAATACTGAGTAAAGATTTGGAGGTTTAATAACTTATTTTTGTGGCAGACAGCTATCCACTTACACATGAGAAAGAAAGAAAAAATGATGCAGAAATGGGGAGGAAAGGAGGAAGAAGAAAAAAGAAAAGAAAAGAAAAAAAGTACGATTTAATCTGCACTCTTGATTTAGTTCATCAGCTCTTGATCTTTGTTTCATTGAGTCCTCGGAATAGTGGCTGCTTATTGTAGTGATTAAAGTTCCTAAGTTTCCAAAACTGACTATCATTTAATGTTGTTATATGAGTTATTATTTTTATTCTCACTTCATTTTTCATTAGTTTAACTAAGTCTTTTCAAGTTTTATTTTTTAATTCTTTTTCTAAAACCACCATAAGCGAGCAGAAGTAAGTAAACTCTCTAAGTTTCTGTTCTCTTGTGACCTAAGAGAAGGAGATATATGAGTCTAGAATTAAGTCACAAGACAGAGTCAGTGTGGTTCACTAAAATCCCACTACCACTTGCTGTTCTAATTCTCTCATCTTATAAATTCTATATATCATTTCCCCTTAACCATAGTTTTAAATCTTTTCCGCATCACTTATTTCAAAAGACTAAGCTTACTACTTCACTGAGAAGATTGTTTTCTGGCATGAGTTTTCCAAAATCTCTTCATCTACCATTTAAATTCTTGGCATCATCATGTCTTATCTGAAAACTGACTCCATATTGGTCAATGTTATTTTTCCCATGTTCCTTTGATTAAATATATATAGTTACTTGGGAGAAGTGGGACACATTTTCTTTCAAGGAATTGTACCTATTCAGCTCCCTCCCTCCCTCCAATTTGGAAAGAACCTAAACTTTCCTTAAGCTAAATCAAGTAGCCTAATTTTGTATTCTGGTTGATATTTTTTTCTTTTAATCAATTGATCTTATTTGATTCATTATTTCTAATGCATAAAACTGTATCTCCATATATTTGGGGACCAGTACCAAAGCTGAGGGGGCCTGGTCCTGATCTCCTAGGTAATTGGCATGCATTGCTTAATAAATCAATATGTTCAGAAGCTAGAATCTTTGTTTCCTCAGTCATTTCATTTTTTTATCCACCATAAATGGGCAGAATAGAAGAAAATTCTTGAAGAGACACAATGATGAAGCTGAGAGGAGTCAAGCATGAATTTTTAGTGAGTATAATCACCTTAGATAGATTTCATGATTTTCCCCATTAAATTTCACCAGTTTTAGCAAAAGTGGAGAAATAGAATATTAGGGAAGCTATGAAATATTAGATTTTATCAAGGAGTATCTTTGTATTCTAAAATTAAACAAAGGGTTATTCAGATAATACAAATGCCAATGATATTCAAGATAAGAAAGCAATAATCATGTATAGGCTTCTCTATTTTGAAAATGTTTTCCCTACTCTCCACTGCCATCTGTATCACTCTAGTCTAGACTTTAATTTTTTTTGCTTATTATATATAATATAATTTTTTTTAAAAAAGCAATCGGGGTTAAGTAACTTGCTCAAGGTTACACGGCCAGTTATTTCTGGGTGTGGTGCTGAGTATCTGAGCCCGGGATTCGATCTCCAGGTCTTCTCAACACTGGAGCCGGTGCTCTTACTTGCTGTGCTACCTGGCCGCCCCTATATAATATAATTATATAAACAACCTCCTAAGGCTTTCAGCTCTTATTCTCTAGTTCATTCTAAACAACACTGCTAGATCCTCATTGAATCCATGATCTCAATATAATGGATATTGTCTCTAATGAAGAATGCAACTCCCTCATCTCTCTTCATCCTGTGCCATTCCAGTCTTTTCCAAGTGTTTCCATGAATTCTAAGTAGTCTGAATGTTTTCCTGTTCTTTTTGACATTTTGAATATTCTAGTACAAGAAACATTTCCATCATGAAATTATCATGTGAATTTCCTGCTTACAATTTTTTGATTATTTACCATGTTAGTCATTTAAGTTTTTTTTTTTAATGTTTTGTGACCGTATCAGGGGTTTTCTTGCCAAAGATATTGCAATAGTTTTCCTACAGACTTAGAGCTTATACAATTATATTTGCTTATGGAATGAAGCTGAAACTTCTCTATTTGACTTTCAAGGCCCTTTACAATTTGAACTCCATTCTAATCTTTAATGCTATTCAGTTTAACAAGTATGTTAAATGCCTGCTCTGTGCAACATGATAGACACTGGGTGAAATGTAAAGTTTAGATCATAGAACTGATATTTATTCCCACTATTATCAAAACTGTCTGAGTTAACTAGGAGCAACATTCCATTTTAATTTTTACTTTTTTATTTTATTAATGTTGTAACCATTCATTGAATACTTTCTTGCTTTTCCCTGTCACTAAATTTATATTCCTCTTCAAGACCCATTTTAAAATTTTATTTTTGTTTTCTTTTATGGTACATATCTTAGTAACTGAAGATCTAGGTTCTAATATTTTTGATCATAGATCTGAAACTATCACACATATGAAATTTCTGCAGCAGGATTAGAACCACATTCCTTTACCTCCAGATGTAGTACTTTTTTTGGGGGGGGTGGGGAGTGGGAATTCCACTGCCAACCCAACTCTTTATTTGCTTATACATTTCACGAGTATACAATGCCAAAGAGGCCCTCACAGGGTGACTGTAGCATGACTGCACTTTCCCTTAAAAACCAAGCAAAACATTTTCTGAATCCATACTTGATGGCCGAAGGCAAAGAGATGAACGTAAGCCACTAGTCCTCAGCTGACCACTAAAACCAGATGCTGGTGAGTTCAGGGAAATGCACCCGCAAGGTCAGGGGTGGGTCCTCGTCCTCCAGGTACTGCTGGACCCCCCTGGCAACCTTCATTTTTGGTGTCCAACTATTTCTAGAATCTCTTTAGCCAAGGAAACAACAGTGCTGTCATGGGTATAGTACTTTTTATACTGTACATTGTTAACTTCAAAAGTATTTTCATTTTAATTAAATAGCTGCAACTTTGGGAAAAGGCCATAAACATGTTACTTCAACTATTTTAACAGTGAAAGGAGTGATCATCCTGAAGCTTCAGTTTTAAAATATAAACCTCCTTCAGTCATTTCAGTTCACAAGAATCTCATCATACTTGTTGCCTGGATAACATTTTTTCATTTAAGTTTATATTATTTTGTATAGTTATTGAAATGTTTCCTAGGGAAATCCTTAAGTTCTTTTGGACAAGTGATTATAGATTCTACTTTTTTTTAGTATCTAGGACAGTTCTTTGTATGTGAATACATATGTATACATAGCAAATGTTCAATAAATATTTTTCTGAATGAAGGATGTCTAAAATGTATCTTTTTAAAGCTAAAATTTAAAATCTATTCACTTAAGTGTCACTGAGTTGTATTTTTGAAAATTGTCTCAATTTTTACATGTTAAGTGGAGTAGAACTTTCAATATAGAAAACAGAAGCAAAGGAGAACCAGAGGAAGAAGTAGGAATAATTTACCACTTAATGTAAATAAGAAAGCTGTTTACACTAATTATATTCTACTTCTTTCAGTTTTATACAGTAAAACTTTATATTAATGACAGGCAAATGATCTTAACATGTCCTTAGTGGATTTACTGCAACATACATAGATGATATCTCAAGTATAACTCAGGAGATAATCAGTTTTTCCAGATTTATAAATGGGGAAATTAGGAAGAAAATGAACTGATAAATCAGTAATAAACCTATTCTAAAGAGTAAGACATTATTGACTCTCTTCATTAAGATTTGTTTCTCCTAAAGGAAAAGCAATTTCTTTAAGCTAAGCTCTCTGGAATTCAGTACGACCTACTTTTGAGAATAAAATTTTAAAAGATGACATGAAATTCATAGTTTGGAATAAAAATCAAAACTAGAAGGAAAACTTACTTGTTTCAGTCTTAGTAGACATTTATAAAAGATTAAACCAGGACAAAGTATCATTAATTTCTGTGTTGGAATAAAATGAGCTTCCAAATATACCATATGCTCATGTGAACTAAGAAATAGTCTATGTTTATAATGAAAGACAAGGTTTATTCCAATGAATAAATAGTGTGCTTGGAGGCAAAAAAAAAAAAATACTTGTTGCCTTCATGAAAGCACACTTACAAATATTTTGTATTTATTCAACCTCATGTGACTTAATGGAGGTATTTCAACTGTCTAGACCAGGGGTTGGGAACCTGTGGCCTCAAGGTCAGATGTAACCTTTTTGGTCCTCAAATGTGGCCCTTTGAATGAATCCAAACTTCACGGAACAAATCCCCTTAATAAAAGGGTTTGTTCTGTAAAACCTGGACTCAGGCAAGGAGGTGCACTCAAGGACCTGGAAAGCCACATGTAGCCTCAAGGCCTCAGGTTCCCCACCCATGATCTGGACATTAGTATCAATTGCATCTCATTCAGCTAAATGTAGAGCATCTGCAGAAAAGGAATAGATTATGGATTTGGCGGGCTTCTTTATAATGTAAAAGAAGCAATGAAACAAATTGATAATCTCTTTTTTTGTCTATATTAATTTGTTTGTTTACTTTTAGTTTACAAGGTTCTGTTCCTTGAGTTTCAAATTTTTCCCTCTCCCACTCTTCCCCCCTCCCCATGGCAGCATGCAATCAAGTATAAAAAACTTTCAAACTAGACATTAGACAGGTTGTGAAGAAGGATTGTAACTGATGGGATGAACAGTGGGAAAGAAGAAGCAAAACTGATCAAGAAAAAGAAAGAGAGCAGGTGCTTTGCTTCAGTCTCCATTCAAACTCTGTTCTCTCGTTATTTCTTGCTCTTTTGCTGAATGTAGACATCTATTTCCATCATGAGTCTTCTTGGGTTGTCTTATAGCCTAACATTGCTGAGAAGAGTCCAGCCTATCAAAGTTGGTTGTTACACATACGTTATGTCTGTAATTGTATACAGATTTCTTCTGGTTCTGCTCTTCTCACTCAGCATCACTTTGTGTAATTCTCTCTAGGTAAATATAAAGTCTGGCTGCTCCTCATTTCTTATACCACAATATTATTCCATTACATTCATATACCAAAACTATTTGAGCCATTCCCCAATTCATGGGCATTCCCTTAATTTGTAGTTCTTTGCCACTGTAAAAAGAGCTGCTAAAATATTTTTGTATGTACAGGTCTTCCTCCCACCTCTATGATCTCTTTGGGATATAACACTAGAAGTGGTATTGGTGGGTCAAAGGGTATGCAATTATTTATACCCCTTTGGGAATAGTTCCAGATTTCTCTGCAGAAGGGTTAAATCAGTTCACAACTCCACCAGCAATGTGTTAGTGTTCCAATTTTTCCACATCCTCTCCAGCATTTGTCATTTTCCTGTTTTGTCATCTTAGCCAATCTGACAGGTGAGATGTGGTACCTCAGAGTTTTTTTTTATTTGCATTTCTCTAATCCCTAGTGATTTAGAGCATCTTTTTTTTTTTATTGAGCAATCAGGGTTAAGTAACTTGCTCAAGGTTACACGGCCAGTTATTTCTGGGTGTGGTGCTGAGTGTCTGAGCCCAGGATTCGATCTCCAGGTCGTCCCAACACTGGAGCCGGTGCTCTTACTTGCTGAGCCACCTGGCCCCCCCCTTAGAGCATCTTTTCATATGCTTATAGATATCTTTAATTTCTACCTCTGAAAACTACCTGTTCATATCCTTTGACCATTTATCAATTGGGGAATGACTTGTATTCTTATAGATTTGACTCAGTTCTTGGTATATTTTAGAAATGAGGCCTTTATAAGAGACACTGGTTGTGAAAATTCTTTCCCAATTTCCCACTTCCCTCTTAATCTTGGTTACATTGACTTTGTACAAATTTTTTTCAATGTAATGTAATCAAAATTATCCATTTTGAATTTTATAATGCTCTCTAACTCTTGTTTGGTCATAAAATCCTCCCTTCTCCATATATGACAGATTCACTATTCTTTGCTTTCCCATATTGCTTACAGTATCAACCTTTTTATCTAGATTGTGCACCCATTTAGATGTGATTTTTGTATACAGTATTAGATATTAGTCTATGTCCACATTCTGCCATACTATATTCCAGTTTTCCCAGCAGTTTTTTTCAAATAGCATGTTTTTATCCCCAAAACTGGGGTCATTGGGTTTATCAAACAGTAGATTACTATAGTCATTGACTGCAATGTCTCCTGTACCTCATCTGTTCCACTGATCCACTACTCTGTTCCTCAGGCAGTACCAAGTAGTTTTGATTATTGCTGCTTTATAATACAGATTTTAATTTGGTATGTCTAGGCCACCTTCCATAGCATTGCTTTTCATTAATTCCCTTGATATTCTGGACCTTTTGTTCTTCCAAATTGTAGCAGCAGGCACCCTAGCATCCCCAGGATGGCTGCCAACACACGTTCTTAGATCTGCGTTTCTAAAGGAAAGTAACTCAAAATCGGTTAAGATTCTTGCTTTAATTAATCAAATATATCATTTACCTGCTCAGGGGAAAAAGGCAGCGCCCCAAACTTCAGAGAATACAATCAAATTACAAGCAGAAGTTACAAGACAGAGAAATAATTTAGCAGACAGTCTTCCGACTGTCTGACCATTACATCCATACCTAGTCACAGTTACCACAGAGGGAAGCACCAACATCTGGGTTTTCAAAGCTGGGGGTCTCTACGGCTGCCCAGAGTCTTGTCAGTGAAATCACACAACACTTCTCAAAGTGAGCCCTGAAACAAAATTTCACATCAAGGTATATATAGCCTTCTCCTGGCTCAGAGAATGTCACAGCTCTCTTGACCCACTGCCCAATCACACTGCACCAACCTGAAAACCTAGCCTTCCACCACAGGCTCCATGTGACCACATTCATTCTGTTAGGTAGCAGAGCATATTTTCAAATCAAGGAAGGTTTCTCATAGTCACTTTGCCCTATCAAAGGGCCTAGGGGCAGGGAAGATCTTTAGATTCCCATTCAAATGACACAAATGAATTCTGTTACTATTTTTTTCTAGTTCTATAAAGTAATTTTTTGGTAGATTGATTGGTATAAAACCAAATATGTAATTTAATTTAGATAAAATTGTCATTTTTATTATATTAGCTCGACCCAGCCATGAGCAGCTGATGTTTTTCCAATTAGTTAGATATGACTTTATTTCTGTGAAAAGTGTTTTTAGTTGTGTTCCTATAGGTCCTGGGTTTGTTTTGGCAGGCATATTCCAAAATATTTTATAATGTCTAGAGGAAATTTAAGTGGGATTTCTCTTTCTATGTCTTGCTGTTGGATTTCATCAGAAATATACAGGAATGTGGAGGATTTGTGTGAATTTATTCTATATCATGAAACTATGCCAAATTTATTTATTGTCTCATATAATTGTCTAAAGTTTTTTGCTTGATTCTCTAGGATTCTCTAAGTATATCATGATATCATCTGCAAAGAGTGATAGCTTATTCTCTTCTTTGCCTAATTTGATTCCTTTTATTTCTTTTTCTTTTCTAATTGCTACTGCTAACATTTCTAATACCAGATTGAATAAGAGGGGTGATAGTGGACATCCTTGTTTCACTCCTGATGTTATTGGAAATGCTTCTAGCTTATCCCCATTACATATAATACTTGCTTTAAATAGATGCTACCTATTATTTTAAGGAAGATTTCATTCATTCCTATACTTTCTAGTGTTTTTAATAGGAATGGATGTTGTATTTTGTCAAAAGCCTTTCTTACATATATTGAGATAATCATGTGGTTTCTGCTAGTTTTGTTGTTTATATTATCAATTATACTGATGATTTTCCTAATATTGAATCATCCTTGCATTCCTGGAGCAAATCCTACCTGATCAAAGTGTATTATTATTCTTGTGATAAGTTGCTGTAGTCTTTTTGCTAACATTTTATTTAAAATGTTTGCATCTATATTCATGAGAGAAATTGTTCCATCATTTTTTTTCTCGATTTTGTCTCTTCCAGATTTAGGTATCAGTACTATATTAGTGTCATAAAAAAAATTTGGTATCACTCCTTCACCAATTTTTCCAAATAGTTTGTAGAGTATTGGAATCAATTATTTTTTAAATGTTTGATAGAATTCACTAATAAATCCATCTGACCCTGAAGATTTTTTCCTAGGGAGTTCGTTGATGGTTTGTTTGATTTCTTTTTCTGATGTGGGGTTTTTTAAGTAATTTACTTCCTCTTCAGCTAATCTGGGCAATTTATATTTTTCTAAATATTCATTCATTTTACTAAAATTGTGAAATTTATGTGTATGCAATTGGGAAAAATTATTCCTAATTGTTGTTTTAATTTCCTCTTCATTGGAGGTAGATTCACCCTTTTCATTTTTGATACTCATAATTTGGTTTTCTTCTTCCTTTTTTTATCATATTGAGTAAAGGTCCATCAGTTTCATTTTTTTTTCATAAAACCAGCCCTTAGTTTTATTAGTTCAATAGTTTTCTTAAATTCAATTTTTTATAATCTTTTCTTTGTTTTTCATTATTTCTAATTTAATATTTAATTGGAGATTTTAAATTTGTTCTTTTTCTAGCTTTTTCAGTTGCATGCCTGGTTTATTGACCTCCATTTTTTCTATTTTATTTATGTATACTCTCAGGGATATAAAACTTCCTCTAAGAACGGTTTTTGCTGCATCCCACAAGTTTTGCTTTGTTGTCTCCTTGTCATTTTCTTGAATGAAGTTACTGATAGTTTCTATAATTTCTTTTTTGACCCACTCATTCTTTTGGGTTGAGTTATTTAGTTTCCAGTTCACTTTTAGTCTATCCTTCCATGGCCCTTTATTACATATAATTTTTATTGCATCATGATCTGAGAAGGATGCATTTAATATTTCTGCCATTCTGCAATGAATTATGAGGATTTTAAGTGGTATATGTGCCATGTACCACTGAGAAGAAGGGGTATTCCTTTTTATCCCCATTCAGTTTTCTCCAGAGGTCTACAGCATCTATCTTCTCTAAGATATTATTAACCTCCATAACTTCTTATTTATTTTGAGGTTAGATTTATCAAGTTTCGAGAGGGAGAGATTGACGTTCCCCATTAGTATGGTTTTGCTATCTATTTCTTCCTTTAACTCCCTTAACTTCCCCTCTAGAAAATTTGATAATGTATTGCTAGGTGCATAAATGTTGAGTAATGATATTGCTTCATTTTCAATGATGCCTTTTAGGAGGATGTAATTTCATTGTTATCTCTTTTAATTAGATCTATTTTTGCTTTTGCTTTGTTTGAGATAAGAATTGTTATCCCTCCTTTTTTTTTACCTTGGCTTAAGCATCATATATTTTACTCTAGCCTTTTACCTTTAGCCTGTATGTATCCCCCTGTTTCAGATATTTTTTTTTTGTAAATGGCATATTATAGCATTATGGTTTTTAATCCATTCTGCTATCTGCCTCCATTGGGTGTGAGAGTTCATCCCATTCACATTCATAGTTATGATTACTAGCTATGTCTCTCCCTCCATGCTATTCCTTCTACTGTTTATGCTTTTATCCACCCCCCTACTTCTCCCTTCCCGTCCTTAAAAGTTTTGTTTTTGACCACTGCCTTCCTCAGTATTCTCTCCTTATCAGCCACCCTCCCTTTTCCTACCCTTCCCCCTTACTACTTCTTCAGTCCTATCCACTCCCCCCTTTCTTAACTCTTCCCCCCTCCTACTCCCTGTAGGGTACTATGGATTTTTATGCTTAATGTAGTATGTTATTTCTTCCTTGAACCATGATTGATGAGAATAGATCACATGCAATGCTCCTCTCCCTGCCCTCTTTATTTCTGTTGTGATAGGTTTTATGTCCCTTCTCAATAGAGTCTTATATTTAACTGATTATGTACCCTCCTTACACCAGGACCAATGAGGGCAAAATTCCTATAATTTTCATCTCCCTCCCTTCTTCCCCTCTACTATAATATCATTTCATGCCTCTTTGTGTGGCATAATTTGCCTTTTTCTGCTTCATTCTTTCCTCTTCTTCCATTATGGTCCTTTTGCACTCCTTAAGTTTTATCATCATCATGTTCTTTAGTTTGTACCTACCCCCTCTATTTATCTATATCCCTTTTACATGTCATGATAATTATACAATTCTCAATATTACCAAGTATTAACTTTGTGATGTAAACAGTTTGCTCTTATTAATTAACAAGCTGTGTGTCCATTTTTTCCCTATTTACCTTTCTATGTCTCTCTTGAGTCTTGTAATTGGAAACTGAATTTTCCATTGAGCTCTGTCTTTTTCTTCAGTAAAGTCTGGAAGTCCCTTATATAATTGAATGACCATCTCCTTGCCTGAAAGATTATGCTCAGTTTTGCTGGATAGCTGATACTCGGTTATAACCTGAGCTCTTTTGCCTTGTGAAATATCATTTTCCAGTTCCTCTGATCTTTCAGTGTAGAAGTTGCCAGATCTTGTGTGACCCTTATTGTAGATCTGTGATATTTGAATTGTTTCTTTCTGGCTCCTTGCATGATTTTCTCCTTTACCTGATAGTTCTGGAATTTGGTTACAACATGTGGAGTTTTAAATTTGGGATCTCTTTCAGGAGGTGTCTGGTGGATTCTCTCAATTTCTATTTTACCATCTGGTTCTAGGATCTCAGGGCACTTTTCCTTCATGAGTTCTTGAAAGATGTTGTCCAGGATTTTTTTCTTTTTTCCTTCATCATGATTTTCTGGTAGACTGATAATTATTAGATTATCTCTCCTGGATCTGTTATCCAGTTCTGTTACTTTCCCCTTGACATATTTTACCTCTTTTTCTGATTTTTCATTCTTAAAGTGTTTTGTTTGACTGGTTCTTTGTGCACCATAGAGTCCTTAGCTTCAATTTCATTGATTCTAATTTTTAGCGATTTTCCTCAATTAGTTTTTGAAACTCCTTTTCCATGTTTTTCCAAACCACACATTTTTCTTTTTAAGGAGCTGTTTTATTCATTATAATGTTTTTCTAGTTTTTCAAAGTCCTTCTTGAGCCCTTCTAAGAATGCTTTCTGTTCTTTAGACCAGTTCATATTCCCTGTTAAGGCTTCAGCTGTGGGTGTGGAGTCAATGCTGTCTCCTTCAGAATTTGATTCCTTCCTTTCACAATAACAGGATTCTATAGTCTTTGCCTTTGCAATCTGTTTTTACACATCTTGAGACAGGGCTTTAGCCACACTCTTCCTCTAGGATGCCCAAGCCTTCACTATTTTAAAATTTTTCTCTAGGGCAATAATTTCTGCCTTTTCAGGTTCAGAGGTGGGGATTGGAACAGCCTGGGTTAACTCTGCCATCCTGGTCCTTGGAAGTTCAGATAGGTGCTTTTTTTCAATTTCTAGGCTGTCAGTTAAATGTCCCAGGATTAGCAGCTGCCAGAGTGGCAAACCCTACATTTGTCTCTTATCCAGCTCTGAAAGATGTCAGCCCTGGGGGAACAGGCCTGGGAATGGCCCTTGTGGCTGGTAGAATAACTTGCTTTCACACTGCCCCACCCTCCCAAACTGATAATCTAAACATTTTTTAAAATTTTTTACCAAAATATTCAACTTATCATGAGGTGGAAGTGATAAAAAAAAGAAATGTCAAGAGGAAGTAACAAGAATGACCAGCAAGGATACAAAGAACTGGCCTCACAAGAAGGCTTTGTGGGAGGGAAGGAAAGAGCAGTTTGCCTGGGCCATGGCAATAATGTTCTTTCATATTCAATGCTATCTGGATCTTGGTATTAACAAATGGGTGGCAATAGGGAGTGCTAAATAACTTTTCAAATGTCAGACTTATATGCCATGTTTATGCAAGACTTCACTGAATGTTTTGCATAAATGGAAAAAGATAGAACATTGGAACAATCATTAAGCAGGAGAAGCTAATGAAGGAAGGGAAGTATATGCCTCCAGTTTACCACTTAGGCAAGGTCTTAAAAGATCAATGATGGTATTATGAAGTTTCTCTTTTTATGCTGGAATGGAAATGATGAGGTGTAGGCTCTGGGAATCCCCTTGAGCTCTCCTTGAATCCTTGAGGTATAGGCTCTGGGCACCACCCTTGAACTCTGATTAAATTGTCCTATTTGATGAGGCATTTTCACCAAGGCCATAAGCCTTACATTGTGGCTGGGTCCAAACCTCTGTTACTAATCTAGCCCTCCATTTTCCATCTACTTCACATTCTTGAGCCTATCAAAATATCAATCCACCCTTGAACTGGCCTAGCCCAACATTCTTTCTCAGCTCCAGGTAGCCTCCAGCAACTTCCAACTCTGATTTCACTCCTTGACCTTATCTGACTTCTCCTGAAGTCCCTCCCCAAAATCCTCCTCTAGACCACCCCCAGATTCCTGCCACGACTTTCTGTATATAAGATCCCATCTTTCTTACATGTGGTGTGAGAGTACCATAGAATGACCTAACACACACTTACTCTGTGTCCAAAACAAGCAAACTTTTAATAAACTTTGCTTTTCTTTGGCTGAGAAGACTTGAGTCAAATTCATTTGACAGGACCCAGGTGTGTTGGTATTTTGGGATTTTCAGAGCAACTCTAACCATCTTTATGGGTAACCTCTTCAGAAACATCCTGTTCTGACTAAAGATGTATTCCTTTCAAAACAGAAATGTCTTTCCAAAGGTTAAAGTAGAGCATGCAGCAAAATTATTTGCCCCTTGTTCTCTTTACATTTGACAATTATGACAATTAAAAAAGACCATTTGGGGGCAAGGTTGTCCTTTAATAGATATTCTATGATTCTTCCTGCTTCGGATAATAAACATCTTGGAAAGTAAATGTTTGTAAATGCAAAAAAAAAAGTGACTAGAAATGTGAACATAAATAATGATGGCATCTTAGATATAACAGGTAAAAAGGAATGCTAACCTTTGTAAAAACAGTGTCAAAACATTCAGTGAAATCAAATAGCTAGAGACAGTAAAAATGAAGATGGATTAAGGAATGGGAAGTACTAAAAATGTTATCTTAATTATGCCATCATTAATATTATTCATCAGGATAAAAAGTAGACATATGAAGAACAAATATGACCATATTGGGACTTTTTGATTAGAAGCCATATCAATTTTTTTTGTCATTCTTTGCATTTCCTGTACTCAGCACATTTCCTGACACATGGCAAGTCCTCATTAAAAACTTGCTGAATTTACTTAAATTTACTCAAACAGCTTAAAAGGATTTGTAAAAAATGGAAAGGAAGTACACAAACAAGAATGAAGACTGACATAATATTATAAGAATATTATCAGAAAGACTAAAGACTATAATGAGATAAATCTTATAAAAATGCTAAATATTAGAAAAAGTCTTTCCTCTTCTCCTGTACCCATTAAATAAAGTAAAATTAAAAGGGAAGGGATAGGTCCCCCATTAGAGAAAATAGTACATGTTAAAGGATTATTGAAAGAACTTTTCCAGGTTCATATTGTGTCCACTTGACAAGATAATTAATTCCTTAACTATTTGAAAAATATGTAACAAAAACAACAAAGAGAAAAATGAAGTTCAAGATATATTAAATAGTAAGAATGAATCTGACTACTTTAAATTAGTTCTGCGGTCAAATATGGATACTAAAAGATATATTTTGAGTGTTAAATATGAATGTCAAACTATACAGATAGCACCTGTACAGACTATCACAAATTGTCTATCAGTAGTCTGTGATAAATGTATACCACAGGAGAGATTCCAAAGGATTGGAGATAGACAAGCTTTCTTATTTTCAAAAGAAGTAGAAAAAGATACACTAGAAATTGCAGAAAACTAAGATGGTCATCAGAAAAACTGATCAAGGAAAAAATATAGCTTATCTTTAAGACACTGATTAACTATTACATATCTAGGTGAAAGTGACCAGAAATATATTTCATGTATAAAGAGACTTTTTCCAAAGACATCTAGGAAGTCAATGGGCAAAAGCATGAGTGAAGCTCAAAAAAAAAATGATCATGGCAAAATAAAGTCCTTGGATTCCTCCCTCCCCCTTCCCCTTTCTCTTTTTGTCCTTTCAGTGATTTCTGGTTGTGAGTTTTATGATACAGGTCAAATAAGAGAACTCTCCCTAGACTCTTATCTTTGGGAATGGTGGTACTTCTAAGTACTAGAATGGAGAGATGCATAACTGTCGATCGATCAGGAAATAACAATTATTGGTATTAATTGCTTAGTAAAAAACATGAAAATAATTTTGTTCCCTCAACAGCATGGAAATAGACCTGTGGAAAGACAGTTTTCAGCATGTGAAAAGTTGGTGTGAGACTGGTGGAAACTAAAAGACAAAGAAATATCACACAATTTTTTTTGAAGTTTCATATAATGGTCACACCCCACTTTTTCCAAAAACATTTGCATAAAATCTGAGATGATTTTAGGGTGAATTATGCTAGAAATATGCTAGAAATCGGTACCAACTCCAACATATATATGCCTCCTCAAAATATGAGAAGTTAGGAGGGGGTATATCCAAGAGGTGTAACAAAGGTAGAATTGACTTGCATTGGCATTATATTGAATATGGAATAGGAGAAAAGTGTAGAGAGTGGAGAATGGCCGCTAGACCATCAGAAATACACACACAATTTCCTTTAACTGTTATTCATGTAGGAGATAAAGTATTTAGGTTCAAGCTATATGGGAATGAAGAGCTCCAAGCTGTATAAATCTAAGACTTGACCCTTTGCCCACCAGATGCCAGTTTCACAAGGAACACACATAGCAAAGAAAACCACTTATCGACTTGACAGCAAAATTAAAATCAGAATATATATATATATATATGTACTAAACAAAATTCAGAGTAAATATTCTCTCCCATTGAGAATAAGATAACCCAACGTAACCAAAAGGGTCTCAGATCTCACCTAAGGTGAAATTCCCTGAAGACTCTAATGTAGTAGCAAGCTGTGAATTGGTACATGATACAGACTAAGAGTTCTTCTCAGGTTCTCTAAGAATTCTCTTAGAGTCACACTTCTTCTCAGGTTCTTTTTCTCCAACCAGGGACTTGAAAAGATGTTGACATTGTAGACATACTTTTTTTAAACTTTTTTTTTCCAATTGAATAATTTATTTTGGGGCGGCCAGGTAGCACAGTGAGTAAGAGCACTTGCTCCAGTGTCAGGATGACCTGGAGATCGAATCCCGGGCTCAGACACTTAGCACCACACCCAGAAATAACTGGCCGTGTAACCTTGAGCAAGTTACTTAACCCCGATGGCTTAAAAAAAAAAAAAAGAGAAATTTATTTAAATCAAATAGGTGCCTCATTGTCTCTAAACTTAGAAGGTGTTGCACCTCTTGGTAGCAAAGTGTGGCTTTTTCTGGTGATGCAGAACTCTGTGGGGTAAAGGGAGCTTGATTTTGGAGTCATGAAACTGCTTGACTGCCAGCCAGCGGCATTTGCTGGTAGGAATTTCTTCCACTTTCATGATCTGGATCGAGTGGTGCTGGGCACGGTGACAGGCTCCCATGTCTTGGTAGCACTGAGTGATGGCACCAGCAGTGGTCAGGTCCCTGTACCCCCTGTACATGTTGTGGGTCCCACTTCTGGAATCGTAATGCAGCCAGATGCCAGAGTTCTTCACTCTAAGAGGGGACTTTTCAAAGATCTGTACGCAGTATATGATTTCTACAGAAGACTTCTTTTTCACCTGGGAAGTGAAGTACCAGAATTGGGATTTTGTTACAACATGATCAGGAGCAAAGATCTGCATACGATAAAGAGGCAGCACCAGGCTCTTGGGAGTGGGCAGGCAGCACCCAACTACCTTATACTCCCTCAGGGTGCCAGAGACCTTCATGGTGCTGCTGCCTCACACCCCGCCAACCTGCAAAAGCTAAACTTTGTGAAAGTCAGAAAAACTCTTATCATCTCTTTTCTTTCTCCCCTTCTTCCCTGCCTCTCACTCAGACTTAGGTCACTGAATAATCAGTTTCCAGTAATAAGGCTAGAGTCCCATAAAATTAGTCTTTTAAGCCAAAGGTTACATTATTCTCAAATCTATTTACCCAGTTCTAATTTCTATCCTGCTTTCCATTCTTATATCCTCAACTGCCTATTAGACATCTTAAACCAAATATCCTAAAAACATCTTAAACTCAAACAAGACTTTTTTAAGATGTGCAAAACTTGAACTCTGCCTGCAAACCATTCCTCTCCCAAATTTTCTCATTAGTATTGAGGATACTATCATCCTTCTAGGTACATAGGCTCGCAGTCTAGGGGCCATATCCCACTCCATACTCTTTTTCACATGCTATATTCAATTTGTTGTCAAAGTTTATCAATTTTACCTTTGTAATAACTTTTGTATATGCTCCCTTCTCTTCTCTAACATTGCCACTACCCAAGTGTAGACCCTCATTACCTCTTGAGTGGAATATTTCAATAGTCTTCTGGTTGGTCAAGTTCCCCTAACCCACCCCCTATATTCTATTCTCCACTCAGCTGCCAAATTGGCAGTTCTAAAGTTTAGATACTGTTAGTTTTGTTATTGTTATGAGCAACACAAGAAAAATGTAATTTAATTAAACATTTATTAAGTGCCTAATATGTGCCACGTAATGTGTTAAGCATTGCGGATGCAAAGAAGAAAAAGAAAGATAACACTTACCTTCCATAGATTTATAATGTAATGGTAGTTTGAGGTGTGGAATTGCACACAAAAGGAAGTTGAGTGTACATAGGGGCATGGTGATGGTGGAGTCAATCCAATCAGTGAAGCTGGTGAAAATGAAGTTAGCTGTCCTTTTGGACTATCTTTAAATGGAGGATTTGGGAAAGAGGTTTTTGTTTTTGTTTTTGTTTTATGTTCTGCCTTACAATAAGAGGGGCAGAGGCAACTAAGGGTACTGATGAGGTAAGAGTACAAAAACTTTTCCCAAAAGGGGAAGAGGGGAGAAGGAAAGGGAAAGTTAAAGCTGCAATACACAGGTTTGTTTTTTTTTTGCAGGGGGGGAGGGCAATTAGGGTTAAATGACTTGTCCAAGGTCACACAGCTAGTAAGTGTTAAATGTCTGAGACCAGAGTTGAACTCAGGTCCTCCAGACTCCAGGGCTGGTGCTCTATTCACTGTGCCACTTAGCTGCCCCACAATCCACAGGTTTTGAAGGTGGAATAAGGTAAGGAGAATAGGGTACTTACCTAGGACCAGAGAACTAGTTGATGGTAAAATGATATATTATTCCCCATCAGCTGGTTAATTTGTAAATGTCAGAAAAAAAGAGGACCAAGTTAGATGTTGATGAATATGACAGTACTCCTTCATTTGGGTAGGGCAGTCCACCCCACAAAAAAAAAAAAAGTAAAAAACAAACCAAAACAAAACAAACCCTCTTTTTAGCTTTCCAGGGATTAGAAGCTTGTGAATTGAGGCCAGTCCAAATCTGGTGGCCCAGCACCAAACAGACACCAAGTTTCCTAATGCCACAAGAATACTCTCACCTCCCTTACTTTGCAAAGGCTCTACTGCTTGTTAAAGGAATGCTGTACCTTCTGTATTTGGAAACCACTGTAATTCACTACAGGAATGCTGCTTCTCTTTGTAAAGGGGGAAGTTCTTAGGTACTTGTAGAACATTAATGATCCTAAGATCCATATCCCAGAATCAATGGTATGCTATGTGTTTCAACAATGAAATATTCACAATGCCTACAGTAACTATTAATATGCTGATGTGGTTATTAATCACAAAATATACGAGGCTCTCTACATGGGAGACAAAGCTAAAACATTTATTCAAATACCAGAAAACTGAGTCCCAAAACCAAAAAGTCAAAGCTATCACAGTAGTTGTGAAATTGGCACACCTAGTTAATGTAGTAAACAACCACATTCTCAAGCCTTCAAAACAGAACAGGCTACCTCAGGCAAAGATCCTCCTCTCCTCACTCATAGCAACTGTTCAGCATCCACACAGCCTGCTCCCAAGAGCTCTGGCCCCCCACAGTTCCTGTCCCTGGCAGTCCTCAGCAGGAGTGCTTAGCAGAAATTCTGGCTGGCTGAAAAAAAAAGGAGTTCTCACCACCATCCACCATTGCCGCTGCTGCCACTGCCACCACTGCTGCCACTGCTGCTGCTGCCTCCAGGCTTCCAGTCACCACATACACTCTAGCTTGGCCTCAGCTTCCTCTTGCCCCACCTGTTCCTGCTATGTCAGCAAGTTCAAGGCACATGAAAGAAATTCAAATCCCATAACCATTACATTCAGCCTCAAGATCTTTCATGTCCTTTACTTGGCAAAAATACATTAACAATACATTTCATGCATAGGTTAATAGGAGTTTTAGGAATAACTTGTGTCAACAGAATTTTACAAAAATATAACAAGATTAGCACACAATAAACACAGAAAACAATATTTTAGGGTGGAGCTTGAGCACAAGCTCCCCATCTTTCCCCCCTAACAAATGGGTTCCCAAAATCTTGGGGTAAGGAGGATTATAATGCTATGTATTTTGTGTTTGTTTAAAGACCTGTGGCCACTTTGGTAATGTGTTGTTACCTTATGTATCTTGCAAATGTGATGTCTCTATTTTGTGAGGATTATGTTGCACTTAACAGATGTTAATATTAATTCAGATGTAAATTGCCTATGAAATGGCCATGAAAGATCATGTGGCCAAATGCTATGGGAATCTAAGACCTTCTCTGCCCCTAGGCCCTTTGATAGGCTTAAGTGACGGAAAACCTTCCTTGATTTGAAAATATGCTCTGACCCCTAATAGGTTGAATGTGGTCACATGAAGCCTGTGAGGGGAGGCAGTTGTTAAATCTTTACTTTCTTTACATGTTCTACATTTTTGTAGGCTGCCCAAAATATTTTGGTGGCCTGCAAGCAGCCTGAAGGTCATATGTTGTGCAGGCCTGTTTTAGAGAGACAAAGGTTCCATGAAATATCAAAGTACTTGTGTTAAAGAAACTTATTCTGTTAGATGCATGGAATTTATATCAATACTCTACAAAGTAGCACTTGAGAAGAGCAAAGGAATAAACTGGGCAAGGGAATATAGAAATCTGAAGAGTTAGAGAGTACTTTACGTTCTGAACATCAGAGAAGGCTGCATGGAGGAAACTAGGAAGGAACTGAAGCATAGGAGATGACAAAATTCTGAAGGACATACACAATGGAGAGTGACTTCCAGGATCTATTGTCTTTTTCACTTCCTACTGTGATTCATACCTTTTAACCATACCTTCAAAGCCTTAAAAATGCCAGCCTTTTCTGTGGCTATGTAGCAAACTCATCGTTTCCTTCATTTTCACCACTTACCACAGTCATTCCATACTTTCCAGGGATTTACACATTGATGATGAGGTTTATGTATGTGTTGCCACAGCTAGCTCAGTCTTTGGGAGGCTCCGAAGTATAGGAGAGAAGAGGTATTAGACTGACTACCAAACTGAAGGTCTACAGAGCTTTTATGCTGAGCTCGTGAAACTGAACAATGTGAATTCAATCAATCTGATTGTGAAAATCTGAACAATCTACCAGCCCCATGCCAGGAAACTGAATTACTTCCATTTGAATTTTCTTAGAAAGATTCTCAAGATCCCCTGGCAGGACAATGTATGAGACATTGAGGACCTTACTTGAACTACACTGCCAAGCATTCAAACTCTGCTTAGAGACTATTAATCCAAACAACTGTTGTGTTGTTCAAATACAAAATGTATGCTTTTAAAAAATACTATTTTATGGAGAACTCACACAGGGCAAGCATTCACATAGTAGTCAGAAGAATTGATACAGGGACACTCTCAATGTCTCTCTCAAGAACTTTGGAATTGATCCTGTGACATGGGAGACACTGGCACAGAAGCACTCAGCATGGCATGACCACATTGGACAAAGTGCTCTATAATCAAAGCAGAATTCAAACAGCTCAAAAGAAATTCAGGATGCACAAATTTATAGTATCCACCCAAAAGATCATGTGGACCAATTGTGCCTGACCTGTGGTAGAGCATTCCCAGCTTGTATTGGTCTGATCAGTCACAATCAGACACATTGAAACTTGCCTCTTAGCATAATGTCATTTTGGTCCTCTTCAAGAATGAACCACTTTTTTTTTACCTTTAGTTTTTCAGAAGTTTGATCTCCACCCATAGAATAGAGAACTGGGATCCCTATTAACAAAAACATTTCTGACTTTGCTATCCTCTACTTTAAAGATAAGCAAAAATATTGTTTATGTTTAACTATTTTCTGATACCCTAGATTTAACATTAAAGGAAATCATTAATTTATCATTTGACAATGTACAGATAAATTATTTTAAACTCTAATTTACCTCCCCTACAGCATGCTTGCTTAAGATAATAGCCACTTGTAAAGACAGAAGAACTTTCTCTCTGTCTGACTCTCTGCTCTCTGTCTCTGTTGGTCTCCTCTCTCTCTCTCTCTCTCTCTCTCTCTCTCTCTCTCTCTCTCTCTCTCTCTCTCTCTCTCT
>NW_027186315.1:1319529-1324526 GCF_028583685.1 Petaurus breviceps papuanus | reverse complement strand
TCTCTCTCTCTCTCTCTCTCTCTCTCTCTCTCTCTCTCTCTCTCTCTGTCTTTCTGTATCTGTCTGTCTGTTTGTCTGTCTATCTCTCTCTCAAAGGAGCTACCTCAAGTACATTTTGCTTGATTTTACTTCTACTACATTATATATCAAAAGATGAGTGGAATAACATTAACAATTACCTCCCATTCATAAGGATTTTTCAGAATCTATGTGAATTTAAATATGTCATTTCCAGAAAGAATTTATCAGAAGGAAATTAAACTCTAGATTTCATTTATTTATTTATATTTATTTATTCATTCATTCATTCATTCATTCATTTATTTATTTATTCATTTATTTATTTATTTATTTAGTTGTTATTGTTATTATTTTACCTTTTGGAGGGCAATTAGGGTTAAGTAACTTGCCCAAGGTCATACAGCTAGTTTTGCATGTGTGTGTGTGTGTGTGTGTGTTAAGTGTCTGAGGCTGGAACCGAACTAGGGTCCTCCTGACTCCGGGGCTAGCTCTTTTACTCACTGTGCCACCTAGCTGCCCTTGATTTAGTTTATTTTAAAGACTCTTTTTAAAATGCCTTAATATCCACAAATAGGAAAATCACAATTAATTCCATCCTATTAAGAAAATGAACAGTTGTTTTGCAAATAGCTCTGAAATACACCATGAATATGATGTAGCAAGGATGTCCTCGCAAAAGCTGTTTCATCTTCATAGACTTATTTTCGGAGATAGTCTATTTCTAAATATGCATGGATTCTCTTACTAAACTTGCCATTTATTAGATATGATTTGGTTGATGCTGTGTCCAAGTATAGCACACAGACTTGAGTGTTCTAAATAGGAGAGTTTGTTTTGTTTATGAGAAAGCATGTTCCATGTTCCTTATATTCTAAAATTCTTTGGGAAAAATGTAGACATTGTTCACTCTTCCCAATAGACTGATTTCTGAATTTTTATTTAAATCGAATACATTAAATTAAAGCATAGTTTAAATGCACAAATTAAGGTCACATTTTAAGGAATCTTTCCAATTATTTTATAGAATGAATAGTCATTTTTTACAAATTGGCTATTCATCTCCTACTTTTAAATATATTTTTTATATATCAGGTGGAGAGTTGTTTCGTGTCAAGCTTTAAAGATGAACAACTGTCCAAAATCTTTAATAAGTACAAAAACTTTGTTTTTCCTTGTATTTTTTTCCAATGGAAGGGGGAAAAAGAGAAAATGATTTTTTATTTGTTTAATAAAATTAAAAGTAATTTTAAAAAGATTAATCTCTGGCCTAATCCAGAAAGAACAGAAAACTGAATGAGTTAGATTTAGCTTGACACAGGTACAGTGACCTTATGAGTATATCACTTTAAAAGCAATTACAATACCAAATGGTAGTGTGGTATGTAAAGTATAAAGAGTCTCATGCTGGGTTTCAAATCCAGGCTGAATATTTAATACCTGTACAATTGGGCAAGCCACTGTAATGCGAATGTAAGATCTTCCCTGCCCCTAGGCTAATGTGCACATGGAGCCTGGAGTGGGAGGTTTGTTTTTCACTAGATACTTCTTGATTGGCCAATGGGTCAAGAAAGTTGTTACATTCTCTGAGCCAGGAGAAGGCTATATAAGCCCTGATGTGAGGCTTTGTTTTGGGGGCTGACTTTGAGAAGTGTTCTGTGATTTGATCATATGAAATTCTAGGAAGCCTTTGTCCAGAGCCCCCGGCTTTGAAACCCAGATGTTGTTTGGTATGGATATAATATTTGGACAGTTTGGAAATTTGTCTACTTGATCTGTTTCTGTCTTGGTAATTCTGTCTGTATATTCTGAAGTTCAGGATGCTGACCTTTTTCCCCTGAACAAGATAAACTATATATGTCTGACTCATTAAAGTAAGCTTGTTAACCCATTTTGAGTTGCTTTCCTTTATCAAAGCAGATTCAAGAACCTGTATTGGCAGCAAACCCTGAGGATGCTTGGGGTGCTTGCTGCTACAAAATGGCATCATGAACAGGATCTGCAGAGTAAAAGGAAAGTATGGGGGCTGGGATAATTGTTTGTTTCCCAGTTGTGGTAGCTCTGACTCTGTGGAGCCTTGGAGCAGGAGAGAAGAATGGCCTGCATGCAGACTTCCCTGAGCTGAGAGCAGGAATGGTGAGCTGCCTGCATCGGGACCTGAGCAGAAGCCAGGAGCAGCTGCCGCCTGCAGGAGGAGAAGGAACCCAGGAGTTCGGAATTCAGCCACAGGAAAAGATAAGAACTGAGCAGCAAAGCGGGGGCACTGAATGTGTTTCCTTGCTGCATCCCACAGTTTGGGACGCAGGGTGAGGATGGACTTGTGACTATGGTGGGTGGGATGAAGTGCCTTGGACCCCCAAGGACCCCACCTTGTTGGTTTTGTTGCCCAGCTCCCTCTCTGTACTTGGAAACAGGGGCTGGAGCTGTGTGAGGGTAAGGACACCCCCTCTACCCAAAAGAACTTTATTTGGACTCTTGTTTTGAATTGAGGTAATAATGCAATGTACTTTGTGTTTGTTTAATGCCCAGTGGCCACTTTGGTAACTTCAGTTATGTATCTTGCAAATGTGACCTATGACTGTTAATGTTAATTCAAAAGTAAATTGTCTATGGAATGGGCATGAAAGATCTTGGGGCTGAATGTAATGGGAATGTAAATTTTTAAGATCTTCCCTGCCCCTAGGCTAAAGTGCACCTGGAGCCTGGGGTGGGAAGCTTGTTTTTCAGTAGATACTTCTTGATTGGCCAGTGGGTGAACAAAGTTGTTACACTCTCTGAGCCAGGAGAAGGCTATATAAGCCCTGATGTGAGGCTTTGTTTTGGGGGCTCACTTTGAGAAGTGTACTGTGATTTGATCATATGAAATTCTGGGAAGCCGTTGTCCAGAGCCCCCAAGCTTTGAAACCCAGATGTTGTTTGATATGGATATAATGGTTGGATAGTTGGGAAATCTGTCTACTTGATCTGTTTCTGTCTTGATAATTCTGTCTGTACATTCTGAAGCTCTGGGTGCTGACCTTTTTCCCCTGAATTAGGTAAATGATATATGTTTGACTGATTAAAGTAAGCTTGTTAACCCATTTTGAGTTGCTTTCCTTTATCAAAGCAGATCCAAGAACCTGTATTGGCAGCAAACCCTGGGGATGCTTGGGGTGCTTGCTGCTACAGCAACTTAACCTCTTTAGACCTCATTTTCTTTGTGCCTAAATGGAAAGAATTGGAATACCTATCTGAGATACCTTTCAGCTCAAAATTATTGACTATGACTTGGGAAAAAGGAAGAAAAGAGAATGGGAAGGAACATATAGAAGCAGATCATAGTAAATGATAATTTAGGCCTAGATGATGTAAGAATATCAAGAGAGAAATTTGGTCCTCATTTGCACTAGATCTATGGGAAAAAAGGTGCTTAACATCTGTTTTCTAAATAGTGATAATGACAATATTAGTAATGTAAATAAATATGTATGTATAGAGATATTTGTGTATTTATGTGTTTATTCATATATATGTATATATATACACATACATGTATGTATATGTGTGTATCACTTAATATGTACCATTGTTTGTTTTAAAATTATTACCTGATTTGATCCTTACAACAACTCCAGAAGAAAGGTATTATTATGATCTTTATCTCACAGATGAGGAAACCAAAGCAAAAAATAACTAAATGAATGATTTGACTAGGTTAGGTATCTGATGCAGGATTTGAGTTCAGGTCTTCCTGATATCAGGCCTGAAGCTTTATATCCATTGTACCACCTAGGAATCACCATTGGTAACACACATCATAAAAATGGCCTACAACAGCCTAAATAAAGTTCATAAAGAAAAGAAAGATGATAATTAAAGAAATTAAATTAATTAAAGAAATGGGAATTTTTGAAATTGGTAACAAGGAACTCAATACTGTTTGAAAATAAGTCTGTTAGAGTATCTAGAGTACTAGTTTTGGAATTAGAGCAGCTTTCAAATCTTGCTTCTGACACCTCAATCAATCAATCCATCAATAAACATTTATTAAGTATCTACTATATACCAGTTACATTGCTAATTATTCAGAATACAAAAAAGGTAAAGTATTTGTGCTCTCAGTTGAGGAGCTTATAATCTAATAGGGGAAATAACATAGATAGGCAGCTAGATGGATAGATAGATACATACATACATACATACATACATATGTAGATAGATACATAGATAGATACATAGAGATGCATATATATATGTATATGCTATGTATATGTAGATATTCACATATATTCTTTTGTATATATGCATATATAAATATATCTATTATATGTGCTTTAAAAAGCAAGCTATGTACAAAATAAATTGTAATTAAAAAAAGGAAAGCACCACAAGTAAGGGGAGTCAGAGAATGCTTCTTGTAGAAGGTGGGAGATTTTAATAGGACTTGTTACCTTCCACATTCTCCTTATGAGGAAAATAAACCTGGAAAAACATACAAAAAGCTACACTTTTGAATTTTGTGCATTAAAAAGGACTTAGATTATTGGTAGAGAAAGAGCTTCACTGATTAAAAATGGTTGGTTAGAGTGATATTATTTATTATTATTTAGAATTTAACTATTTTTTTAGGTGCAATAATGTTCTACACCATTAACGGAAAGATAGAAGATCCTTTATATTAACACTTTCAGAACAGAATAATGTTTGAATTGTTAACATAAGACTTATACTTCCATTATATCATCAAATGGAAAATATACATTTTTAGAGAATGTTGCATTTAACATTTTATTTTTTCCTCCCTGAGAATATATAGTACTAATATATGTAACATTATTTAAAATGTTGTTCAAAACATTTATTCATCACATCTTTTTAAAAATAATATCATGCCCATTGGATCCTTAATTTGTTCAAAACTTATATAAAATACTTAAAGGATGAGCTCAAATACCCCAATCTTCCTTCCTTCCTTCTTTCCTTCTTTCCTTCCTTCCTTC
>NW_027186315.1:1250849-1319519 GCF_028583685.1 Petaurus breviceps papuanus | reverse complement strand
TTCCTTCCTTCCTTCCTTCCTTCCTTCCTTCCTTCCTTCCTTCCTAGGTTTGGCTAAAGATATCCCATTAATTCCTCAGTTCAACTATCACATTGATGACCTTGTTACTTATATCAACTGGTGTTTTAGAGTTACTTCTATTTCCTGAACCTCGCTAAAGTCACCCATGGGGCTCATTAGATTTAAATTATGGATGCTAAACAAATAAAAAATTTGATCAATAAATTCTATAACATTAAAAATGCCCTTTGAAAGTTCAAATAAAACATAATTGGATGAGAAGTAAGCATTGCCAAAATAAGTACCATAATATCAATTACAGGAATTAAAGACTGTAGTTAAATACATACATTGGGAAGGGGTGAATGAAGGTAAATGTAGTGATTTAAAAAATATTGAAAAGCTTAAAAATTGAATAGGGAAATAATTATTCTATTAAAAGCAAATATTAAGCAACAATTACTTACACATCAGTTTCTATTTTAGGTCCTGAATATACAAAGAGCAAGAACATAAAAAAATAGTAATAATAATAATAGTAACAATAGCCATATAAACCAGCTCCTGTACTTGAAGAACTTATTTTCTATTTAGTGAAATAATAATTCATATAAATAACTATGACATATATGCAAATTAGTTGCAAGTATACTTATGAATAATTGAAAAGTGATCAAGGAAGAATGAATGGTATAGGAGATTATGTTGGATCTAACTTTAAACGGAGAAAGCATTTCTAAGAAGCAGAAATAGAGGGTGCTTAACAACCCATATAAAATATGGTCCTAATGAGTAGGCCATGGAAGAATAAAATACAAAAATAAAAGTATAAGCCAATATTATTTATGAACTTTGATTCAATTTTGAACTAAATAGTAACAAAAAGATTAAAATGATTTGTTTAGTAAATCATTCATTATGATGAAATGAGACTTATAGTAGAGATACAAGGATGTTTCAACGTTAGAAAACAAATAATCCAATTAGTCATATTAAAAATCCAAACATTCAAAAGTGCAGGATCATCTCAATACATAAAGAAAAAAAAACCTTTGATAATGAAAAAAATGAACTAATACTGTATAAGGTATAGAGATAGAGAGACTTTTCTGATGTGATAAAAAGCATCTATCTAAAACCAAAAGTGAGCAACATATTCAATGGGGATACATTAGATCCTTTTTCCAATAAATATAGGAGTGAAGCATGGATGATCACTTTCCCCTCTATTATTTCATAGTATTATTAAAGCTTAACAATTTCAAGAAAACACGTGAAATAATTTAATGGAATAAAGATAGGTAAAGAAGAAATAAAATCATCTCTGTTATTAGTGATGTAATATGGTGATATGAGTTTACTTGGAAAACCACAAAGAATCAGCAAAGATAGTAATTGAGAATAGCAGGTTATAAAGTAAATGAACAAAATCAACAGAAATTTTATATAATAACAACAAAACACAAGCAGCAATAATCAAGAGGGAGATTCAATTCCATGTAACTACAACATCCATAAAATATCTGTAGATTAGACTTTCAATGTACCCAAAAGACTTGTATAGATTAAAATGCAAAACTTAAAAGTTTTCCTTAAAGAATTATAGAAAAATCTAAATAGCTGAAGGGATAGTCAGTGCTTATGGCAAGTGACAATAGTAACTTTTAATGTATGCCAATTAAGTTACCAAGAGGATAACTAAGAAAACTCATTAAAATAACAACAAAATTTATTTTCAAATAGAAAACTCCCAGAGTATCAAGGGAACCAATGGAAAGATATAAAGATGACTGGAGAATGGCACTTCCAGACTCCAAAGTATATTATAAAGCAGCAGTTATCAAAACTATCTATTAATGATCAAAGAATAGATAAATGGAACAGAGAAGATATGGGAAATTGAGAAATTATAGAACTCAATATCTCAGTGTTAGAAAATGTCATATTTAGGGAAAAACTCAGTATTTGAAAAAAAAAAAGGAAATCTAGAAAGTAATCTAGCAGAAATAGGCTTAAACCACAAGTTAAGTCACAATCCAAAATACATATTAAATGCATATATAACTTTAATATTAAAGATAAAACTATTAAAAATTTAGAAGAGAAGCTGATCATGGACCTCTTCCACCCAGGGGTAAGAGATATATTCTTTTTTTTTTTTCTTAAAGCAATCGGAGTTAAGTAACTTGCTCAAGGTTACACGGCCAGTTTTTTCTGGTTGTGGTGCTAAGTATCAGAGCCCCGATTTGATCCCCAGGTCATCCCAATACTGGAGCCGGTGCTCTTACTTGCTGAGCCACCTGGCTGCCTCTAAGCAATTGGGGTTAAGTAACTTGCTCAGGGTTACACGGCCAGGTGTTTCTGGGTGGGTGCTAAGTGTCTGAGCCCAGATTCGATCCTCATGTCATCCCGACACTGGAGCCGGTGCTCTTACTCACTGTGTTACCTGGCTGCCCCAAGAGATATATTCTTAATCCAAAAAGACATTGAGGCAATTACAAAAGATAAAATATGCAATTTTTATTACTTGAAAACCAAAAATATTTTGCATAGAAAATATTATTGTGTCTAAAACAAAAAGAGAAGTGACTAAATGGGAAAATATTTGTAACAAATTTCTTCATAAGAGAACTTAATCCAAGATATATAGATAATATTAGTCAAAGATAGATAGATAGATATGCACACATACATATTTTCCCAAGAAATAAGTGATCAAAGAATATGAAGAAATAATTCTCAAAAGAACTACAAACTATTCATAGCCACATAAAATAATCCCAATAATTATTAAAAAGAGAAATGCAAATTAAAGCAATTTTGCGATTTCACCTCATACCTAGCAAATTGCCAAAAATGAGAAAGATTGCCTTGGTCAATGTTGGAAGGGTTGTAGGAATATACGAACACTAATAAATTGGCAGGAATAAGAAATAGTAAATTTTGGATGACAATTTTTACTTATGCAAATAATTTAAGTAAAATGCTCTTACCCTTTGAACCACAGACTCCATTACTGAGATTTTACCCCAAGAGAGACATAGATAAGAGGAAAATTCCCCTTATACTCCAAAATGTTAATAGCAATACCTTTTATAATAGCTAAAAATTAGGAGCAAAGTAGATACCCATTAATGGAGGAAAGGCTGAACATATTGTGGTAAATTAATGTAATGGAATACAATTGTGGTATAAGAGATAATGTTTGCAAAATAAATGAATGAATGAGTAAATAAATAAATGAATGAATGAATGAATGAATGAATGAATGAATGAATGAATAAAAGAATCATCATGGACATTTTGGGGATGGCAAAGTGGTGCAGTGAATAAAGCACTGGCCCTGGAGTCAGGAGGACCTGAGTTCAAATGCGGCCTCAGACACTTAACACAAAAACTAGCCGTGTGACCTTGGATAAGTCACTTAACCCAAACTGCTTTCCAAAAATTAAAAGAAAAAGAAAGAATGTGGGCATGGAGAGAGAATTATAGAAAGATTTATATGAACTTATCCAAAATGAAGTAAGTACAGTCAAGAGAATAATATACACAGTAACTTCAATAAAGTAAATTGAAAGAATGACACACCAAGAAAATTCAAAAGGAAATTCAACAAAATTACAAAGATCAAATGGGACTCAAAGAAATATAAGAAGACATCTCTGACCTCCACCTTTGTGGATGTGGGTAATCTACTGGTGTTACATGTTGCAATTATTTTTGGACTTTTACAATATATTGTTCAATTGTGCTGACAATTTTTTTTTTCTTGTAAAAATCTCATTTGTTATATGGGATAGCTCTCAGCAATGGGGGAGGGAGGAATAATATGTTGATGTATTAAACAGAAAACATTAATTAAAATTATTTTGAAAAGCACTAGAAGAAAAAAATTTAAGATGATAGAATTATAAATGGTTTACAAAAGTCATAAAAAACTTAAGTAATTTGTCTGTGTTCACACAGCTATTATATATCAATTTCAGTATTTAAACCAAAATCTTCCTGTCTTAGTAGACATGTCTCTACCAACTATGCCATGATGCTCCTTTCTATTTACATGTTTACATTCTATACATTTGTTTCTTTGTTTTTTTTTTTGCTGCATATATTTCTTTATTCTAGCTTTTTTCTAGCTCTGATCTTTGTTTAAAGAAAAACCAGTACTAAGTTAAACATGAATTGATAACTATTGGGGGAAATAGAAAAGAAGCATCATTTTTGACTGAAATATTTTGTCTTTAATGATGTAATTATGTACCATATTTCCAAATATAGTGAAAAGTAATGTTTATTAATAGTTATAATTTTTAAAATAATTATTTTACAAACTTATGAGTGTAAAAACATGCTGTACTCACTTCTCATCATTGACAAGGACAAGAAATGTTTGTGATTGGACCACATTTCATTTGATAATAGCTTATCTTAATTGTAGGCTAAGTAGCTAGAAAAACATACGGGCACAATTTTTAATCTCATTGATTTTTACCTTGTCAACTTTTAGGTACAGATTTACAATAATAAAACTTAGAGCCATCTGACTATTGATAAATTGCCAAAGGATATGAATAGGCAGTTTTTAAGGAAAGAAATCCTAGCTATTTCTAGCCATATAGGAAAAAAATTAATCCAAAGCATGAATAATTATAAATATACAAATCAAAGCAACTCTGATTTTCCATTTACTAATCGTTAGAGTAGCAAAATCGAAAAAAATAAATAAAAAAATACAAATTCAGGAGAGGCTGCAGAAAAATATACACATTGATTCACTATATATGGAGGTATGAATTGATCCCGCTCTTCTGGAAAGCAGTCTTGGAGTCTGCTCCAACAGCTGCTAAATTGTGCATGACTTTTAACATAGGAGTCATATTACATAAAAAGATCAAGGAGCAATATGACCCAGATGCACAAAAATATTCATAGCTATTTTTTTTGGAGTAGTAAAGAGCTACAAAATAAGGGGGTTCCCTTCATCAGGAGAAAGGCAACTAATTAGGTCATATGAATGCAATGGAATATTACTGTGATTTAACAAACAATTAAAAAAACAGATAATTTCAGAGAAACCTAGAAACTCTATTAGGAGCGGATGTTTATTGAAGTGAATGGTAATAGGGAACAATAATACTACAACAGTATTGTAAAAACAGATAATTTTGCAAGACTTAAGGACTCTGAATAACACAATGATTGTGAATCATTGCAGAGGACAAAAGATAAATGCTACACTCTTGCAAATAGAGGTGATACATGAATATAAAGAATAAGACACATATTTGTACAAGGCCAAAACAGGAATCTCTTTGCATTGACTAGATACTTGTTGAAAGTGTTTGTTTTTCTCTTTTTCTTTGCATTCAGTGCAGTACTATGTAAGGATGGGTGGAGATGAAAAGGAAAACTAATAAAAATATTAATAAAGCAACAGACTCAGTTTTTTCTAAAGTAAGTTGCTCCATGACTTTTCGTATTCCACTCTCAAAACATAAATTTGCAAAAACATCAAATGTCCTTTGCAGCTCTGTAGAGAATCTTTATGTGCCTTACAATAATTAAATTAATTTCCTTTTATCTGTGGTTAGATTGGTAGAAAACATGAGTCTACACCTATTATCTAACTACCTGGTAGCTGTTGACAGCACTATCCTCCCAGTCACCTGGGAATCATCACTTAGGTGCCATTCTTGACTCTATTACATGTTTCAAATCAGGTTTCAATTTTAATTTTAACTTTGTAATGCTCCCCCCAAACAGTTTCCAACCTGATGTAGGACCTCATCACCTCAAGCCTGAACTATTGCTATAACCATCTGATATGTTTCCCTGCATCAAGTCTCTACTATCTCTATTCCATCTAATTCTTAATTGTCAAATTAATCTTCCCGAAGTACAGGTCTGACAATGTCACTGTCATATTCAATAAATCCCAGTGGCTTCCCATTACCTCCAGGATAAAATATAAAATCCTCTGTTTGTTTTTAATTTCCTTCATAACTTCTTTCCACCACAAAATACCTTTCTAATTTTCTTACTTCTTATAAAATTTTACAAACCTGGCATACAGACACTAGTCTTGTTGCTATTTCTTGACCAAAATATACCATCTCTAAACCCCTTTCATTTATATTGGCTCTTCCCCATTTCTGGGATTTTCTCCCTCCTCTTCCCTGTCTTATAGTGTCTCTGACTTCTCCCAGGTATCAGCTAACATTCCACTTTCTATGAAAATACTTTCTCAATTACCTTTAATGTTGGAGCTTTCTTTCTGAGATTATCTCCAAATTATCTTGTCTATATCTTTATATGTAATTATGCATGAAAACTATACTAAGTAGTCAAAGAAACAGGCAGAAACGTGTTAATATTTCACATTCTCTGTCAGAGAATGAAGGAAAGGAGAGAAAGTGAAAGATATTATCAGTGAAGTTTGAGATGAAAGGAAAGGAAAGAGAGAGAGTGAGAGAGTTCAATATTGAATAACCATAATTTCCTTAATAAAGTAAGAGGCACTCAGCGGGAGAGGGAAGTGAAGGTATGGGTGGTTCAAGAATAGATATACAGTTTGGAGAAGGTTTTGGGGATGTGTTAAGGAATATATTAGAGAAGATTATGTAGATTGCCTTGCTTCAGGGTGTAGTTAAAACTGAATAACATGGATTTGTAATGTAACCAATCAGCAAAATTGTATGACTTCCCTCCACTTCTAGTTAGCAGCTCATGATTAGGTTTGGAAGAAGCAGATGATAGAAATCATCTGAGGTTGATATTTGACAATAGATGAGTGGTAATAGAACAAAAACAAAATGGATTCAAGAGTAGAGGATTTTGGAGAGTTGCATTGGCTAACTATATATTTAAGGTTTGAGGGAATGGAGGGAGGTCTTGTGAAAGTGATGAGACATGGATACTGGTCGTCTCTATGAGTACAAAAAAATGAATTTAGGAAGAGTGTGACATAAGGATATGGAATGATAGGATCTTATGGTCAGAAAGAAGAATGTCAGCATTTTAAATTAGAGGGTAGTGATGATATGAAGTATAAATTAAGCAAAGTGCCTATTCATTCAGGCTCCCTAATCCCTTTACCTTTCTGTGCATGATTCTAACACAGGGGTAATCCTTGAAACAAGAAGTTGATGCAAGGCATATTGATATAGATATCCATTCACACTCATCCATTCACTTTTCCACACACTGACTTTCAGGTATCTGAATGCATTTCAGAGGTAAGACCAGAAAGTGGAGATCAGGAAGGTCTCCTGGTATTTCATGTTGGTTATCTTCCCAGGGTCAAGATTAGAGCCCAAAGAGGAACCCAACTGTCAGGGTTTGTCTTCCACAGTTGTTCCTACAAATCAGAAAGTTCAGATAGGAGCATGGTAATCATGCTGCTGCTACCCTTTGAGGAGTAGTACAAGAGAATTGATGGAAGAGCTAGGTTGATTTCTACCTTACACCCATCCATATATCCACCCATACATGCTTTCACTCAGTCACTCAATCATTTAATTATTCACTCAGTCATTCACATATACATGTGCTCTCTTATTTGTCTGATACCTGTCTGAAGTTTCACAAGCCTGGTAGGAATACAGTCAGTCAGCTGTTTGGTCAAGAAATGTAATAAGCCCAGCTTCACTTCCATGGCTCATAGGTGCCCAGTTTCTTGATAAATGTTAACTTCCCATTGTCTAATTGTGGCTTTTTTCTAATAAAGTCTTGGATATGAAGGATTGTGATAGCTGCATTGCTTACATATTTCTGTAATAATTTATCAGCTTAAGAGGCAGAGTGGAGTTGGTTCAACATTGGCAGGGCAGCATTTTCCTATTGGGGGTTTGAGGTGGTATAGAGGGTCCTGGTGTTTGTGATAAAATCTATTTTATTTCTTCAACCTAGCCCAGCTTGTTACCCTGAACCCTTCACAAGACCAGGCCCAGTACACCTCTGGCACCAGGCTTTCAGGTACACTTCTCTTTGGCATAATTGCTTTTGTTATTTCATCATCATTGGTGTCCAACTTGGTTGACTAAATTATGCTGACTTGATTAGATTCCTGTGCCAAAAAATACATGTGGAAAGCCTATAATATAAGAGACAGCAACTGATGGAGGTTGATTTCTCTGAGGCTGAGGGAGCCAGAAGTTTCATTTCCCATCATTTTGTTCTATTTAATTGTGTCGGGGCAGTGCAATAACCAACCTGTGTATTCATTGTTTTTTCCCAGTTCACTTTGCAGTCTTGGTTTATTGAATAGAGGTGTTTTGGGATTATGCTTCTTTTACACCCTCCTCTCCACTCATTTGCCCCCACCTCAATTTTCTTCCTTGATGGAAAAATAAGCTGTCAGGAGAAGCTGAGGAGCTTGGGAGCCTCTTTCTGCAGCAGATTGCCCTGGGACATCACACAGTGGCCACTGGACTGGAGGACCAGGTACAAATAACTCCCCCAGTTAGGAGGGGGTGGAGAGGACTTCCCTGATGGGAAGGCTTTGACTTTCTTGTACTTGAATAAACATTTATTCTCTTAGGAAAAAAAGACCCAAAAATGTAGAGCCTTATTCTCTGCATCATAGGTCTTGCCTATGCTAGGGAAGAAGAGGGAGAGATGGAGGGAAAGCACAGGAGAGGGGGAGGCCAGCAAATAAAGAGAACTACCAAATCAGGTGATCCCCAAATCCAGGCCAAATGGTTTCCAGGATGAAAGGCAGAGAGTCAAAGGATACTATTACTACAAATCTGCTGTGGTCTGATGTTTTGGAAAGAACCTGAGAACCTAAGGAAGAGTTTAGTTACCAGGATTTGCTTTCCTTGGAATCTCATAAGAAAGAGAACCAAGGCAGGAGCAGAACTACAAGCTTTTGGGTCCTTTTCCAGGGCCAAGCAAAGAGAGGAAAATAGAATCCAAGCTACTAATGAACTGCTTCCTCCATTTTAAAAGAAAAGCATGTGACATAAGTTATACATAATAGTCCTATAGTAATGCAAATGTCCAGATGTTCACATAAATAAGTTGCACTGGATATGAATTTTCAGAATACATTGTTGTTGATGTTTAATTATTATCTACGTGAGGTAAAAGAAGTTGCAATGGTTGTGCCCACCAATATTGATATTCATTAGCTTCAGGGAATCAGAATTTCATAGAACCCAAAGACCTCAGACATCCTGTAGTTCACATACAGGTGTATGTGAACATGTACACCCACTAACCATGTCCGAACTGTAGTAACTAATCTTTGCTTCAAAACCTCCAATGATGGATAGTCAATTACATCCTGTGAAACTCCATTCCACCTTTTGACTGATTTAAATGTCGGTAATTTTTTTTTCCAATATCATTTTATTAAAGTGAAATCAAATCTTTGCAACTTCTTTCCATTGTCTTTAGATATGCTCCCAAGACATCAGCTGACCAAATACAATCTCTTTTCCATACATTAGTCCATATACTTCATGTCAGCTATTATTGAAAGTAGTATGGTTCCAGGTAATATATTGAATTTGGAGTTTACGAACTTGCATTTTCATTATAGTTCCACTATTTAACACATGTGTAACCTTATGTTAACTCTCCTTATATGGGAAAAAACAAACAAACAAACATTGGATTTAATGTCTTTTATAATCACCGCCAGTTCTAAATCTATGATCCTACAAATATCTTTAAGTTTTCTCCAGAATAAGTATCCCAAATTCTTTCTATGGATCCTTGAATACTTGTTTTTCTAATCTTCTCATTTTTCTGTTTCCTGACATGCAGTTGTAAATTAGTCAATGTCTTTATTAGAATACGACATGCAGAATTGTGGACTACAATCCAGTTGTTGTCTGATTAAGACAAAGTGCGTTAATTGTATTGACTTGTTTATTCTTGACACTATGTACCTCTTCATTCAGTCTAATATTATGTTAAATATCACATTTTTCAACACTTCATGAGTATAGGGAAAAGGAAATAAAGAAAGTAGGACAAAAAGAGAAAAGTGAAAAAAGTCATAGGGCTTCTTCAGAGAACTTTGTGTCAACTTATATTAAGAATAAAAAAAAAGTCACCAAAAGGCAAGCTATGGCATTGTATCCCTGAAATGACTTAACTGGCTCCCTTGACCTCTATTTTTCTTAATAACTTTGTTATATAAAAATCTTTAAATGGTTGCATTTCTCCTTCCTTCAAATCCAATGAACTTGCCCTAGTTGACACAGTACATGCTGTATACAATGTTTATCTGAAAATACACTGCAAAAACAAATAATCTTTTTAAAGAAACTTGGTGGGTTTTTTTTCCCCACAGCAAGAAAAAAATAAAAACGAAGTGTCAAATCACACATTTTCAAGTCAGAGCATGAAAGCTATCGTCATGGAGATTTATAGGATTTGTACTTAGTTAATGTAATCTTGACTTCGTAGTGACTTCCTGGATGTAAAACAGGACATATGAATAAATTTTTCTTTTAGCACTGCAATGTTCTGAGGATAGAAAATGTTCAGAATAATTAATTATGCATGCAAAGTTAGGACTTGCAAGAGCAACTTGTCAGGTACAGCTAATGCAAGTGATGCTTGACCTAGAGATGTTCTAATATCTATTTCAGTAAAATTGAAACCATTTTTCATAGGTTTTTGCATTTTTCAAAACTATCCTTATGTTCATATATGAAATAAACTCATGAAAAAGCCTTACCTAAATTATTTTTGTAAGATTCAAAGAATCTATTCCACAAAAATAATTCTTTTTTTTCTAGTTGGATCATCTTGATATTCCAGTCTGTCACTGATTTATGTCTTCTACTTTGAATCCAAATAAGGAACCAAAAAACTGTCCAATATCTCTCTCTTGTCCTTTTAAACTACCTCAGGAACCCTCTCTCTTCTAAGACCACTATCTCTTATTCTGACATAAGGTTTGTTCTTTCTCTAACCTTCCCTGAAGGAGGTGAAGTAATGAAGTACTTTGGTTTCAAAGGACTTTTCTGCATGCAAACTAAATAGAGATGTTTGAGATTTCAACTAGATTTGATTGAGATGATTAGATTTGTCAGTAATGACATCTAGTAGGGAAACATGGACAAAAGTATGAATAATAATAAGAATTTTCAGCCATGGATATTATCAATCTGTATTACTGAAGAGATCATCCAGAGCACAGAATAATTAAAGTATTTACGTGTTTAATAATAATAATGTAATCACCACAGGTACTTAAGGTGCTGTCAATAAACTTGTAAGTAAACTTGACAGTTCTATTATATAAAAAAAGAAAGCCGGGTCATTATTTGAATGAATCATGAACAATTCAATCAACCACCTTTTTTTAGTGTTCACTACATGTAATTGTTCAAACAGAGCCAAATTTAACAGTTTGACCTCCTAAGTACAGTAACATTTAACAATAATCTTTGTCTACAAATTTAATATATAAAAGTTGACTCAGGTCTATCATTATCATTATTATTTCATGTACACTTAGAAGCATTCCTTCACAAATGTCTTTCTGTGATACTTTGTTTTGACATGCAAGTGATTCCGGGTCCTCAAATCTTTTGTTAAGAGATTGAAAGCTCTACTAATATACCCACCCATATACTATATTTACTATTTGTACAACTAATTAAATACAGAGAGCTCCATCAGCAGTAGCTTAGGCAACAATCAATCATTTCTTTGTCCTTGTCAATCCATAAAGACAAAGACAAATGAAAAAATGGGCCTCAATATGGCCTATGTGGCCCATCTTACTTTTATCATAGTTACAGCGGTATAGAAAAGGGATGTGAAATGTCATAAGAATCATGAAGTTTTTAAAAGTATTTATAAGAATTTTTTTTCACCTAGTTCTCTAAATGTGAGATCATTGTCTAATGAGCAATAAGTCAATATATTCCTGGAGGAACAGATCAATATCTATAAAAAATTTTCATATGTATGAAACCTTAACCAATTTATAAGGTATCTGCTATGTGTCAGGAACTATGGTAGGCCCTAAGGATAAAACACAAAACAAAACAAAAAAACTTCCCTTGTCCTCAGGAAGGTTACATTATACCAGGTTGCTAAATGACAGGTAAAAGCAAAAATGTAATTTTTCAAAAAGAAACTTTAGGTAATTTTAGAAACGCCCTGGGGGTTGACAGGGGAGATCAGAAAAAGTTTTAATTATAATGTGGCTCTTGAACTTAGTCTTAAAGTATCTATGAATTCTAGGAGGCAGATGTGAGAAGTAAGTTCATTTCAATCATAGGGAACCACCAGTGCAAAGTCATGAAGATAAAAGATAGACTGCTAAGTATGATGAATAGTAAAAATACTAATATGTATGGATCAGAGGTATGAGAAGGGACATAATATACAATATGACTGGGAAAGTAAGTTAGACCGAGTTGTAAAAAACTTCAAACCTCAAAAGAAAAGTTTATATTGGAGGCTTGAGGCAAGTAGACCAATTAGGAAGGTCTTCTTGGAGTGAGGTGACGAGGACCTAAACCTGTATGATCGTCCAAAAGAAGCATGAGTGATAGTGTAAAGGTAGAAAAAATAGGATCTGACAACTGATTTTATATGTAAGGTGAGAGATAATAAAGACTTGAAGACTTATGGAAGAATATACAAGCATACTTCATTTTATTGTACTTAGCTTTATTGTGTTTTGCAGATATTGAATTTGTTTTTTCATTTTTTTGTTTATTTATTTTATTTTTTTGTTAATTTATTTTACAAAATAAAGGTTTTTGACAAACTTTTTTGAACAAGTCTATTGATGCCATTTTTCCAACACCATATTCTTTAGTCTGAGTTTATTTTAAGCTGTTTACTCATTTCCTCAGCCAATTACTTAACTTTTAAAATTTTTGTTAAGGTAGGAATCTGCTTCTAGTGTGGTGGCAGTGTATTGTTCCAAGTTTCAGGGGTTTTGTGCAACTGTTTTCAGATATATTTCTAGGGACCTGTAAATTTGCAGTTCTTCAAAGGTGTTACTATCAAAGAAGAGGTGTTTACTCCTTTCCTGGTATGTGCTCTGGTCTATGAGTCACTACAGGCATTCTTTTCTGCCTTGAAACTATGAGGAGGACTCCCTCTTCACTGCCACTACAAGCTCCTCCATGCCGGCACTCCTCCTCACCTGAAGACTGTCACCCAGGACTGTGACCCAGATTGAAGCATGGGCAAAGCAAGGGAATCCTGCCTCCATACCTGCAAAGAGATCCCTGCAGTCTCCCTCTGATCAGCTGCTTTATCTTCCCACTGTCCTTGGGCTGAGAGATCTGGAAGCAGTGGCTACTAATGCAGTGACCTCCTCCACCACCCTGGGGCTGTGGCCTGAGCAAGCTCCTCTCTTTACTATGGGGGGTGGGGCTGGACCATGTTGTTCTCTCCCCCAGGTCTCACTGACCTTTCCAACTGATCTTCTAAGTTTTCTTTCTGTTTGTGGGTTGAGAAGTCTGGAAGCCACCACAGCTGCCTCTGATGCAGTTCCTTGAGGCCTGCTCCCCTCCCCCCCCCAGTCCTGGATCTGTGCTAGTGTGTGGCCCACACTGGACTGTGCTCTTCTCTCGGACTGGTGCAACAGACCTTCGTTGTTGAATTTTCAGGTTGTCTTGGGCTGGAAATTTGTTTCTGTCTGTCATTTTGTGGGTCCTGCTGCTCTGGAATTTGTTTAAAGTCATTTTTTAGAGATATTTGGAGGGTTTGTGGGGAGAACTCAAGGAAATCCCTGCTTTTACTCCCCCATCTTGACTCCAAGTTCCTGTGTATTTTTTTAAAGAATAACTTCATTAAAGATATGTGACATGCATTTCAAATTACAAGGTGCTGCAAAGTTGGGAACCAAAATTTACATGATGGATGTCAGAGATGGAAATGAAAAAAGTTGTTGACAGGCTAGGATATTGTCAGATTAAATATAACAAAATGCAGTAGAGTTAAATGTGATGTCTTGGGTGGTCAATAAATATTTATTAAGCACCAAAAATACAATGGGCACTTTTCTAAGCACTGGGAATACAAAAAGACAAAAGGAATTAACTACTAAATTGGGGAGAAAATGAGCAAATGCATATAAGCAAGCTATAAACAAGACAAATAGGAATTCATTGATAGAGGGAAGCAATAAATTTATGAAGGATTGGGAAAGGCTTCCCATCGAAGATGAGACTTTAGTTGGGACTTGAAGAAAACTAGGAAAGCTAGGAGGTGGGGATGAAGAGAGACAGCATTCCAGTGAAAATGTCCAGAGCTGAGAGATGGAGTGTCTTGTTTGTTGAGCAACAATGAGGCCAGTGTCACTGAATAAAAGAATACATGATGGGAAATAAAATGTAAGAAGACTGGAAATGTGTGTGTGTGTGTGAACATGTACATGTGAAGAAGTGGCCAGTTGGAATATGAAGGAATTTGTAAATTGAGTATTGGCAGTAATAGGGAACCACTGGAAGTTTATTGAGTAGTGAGGTGAAACTGCATTTTAGGAAAATCACTTTGTTGGCTGAATGGAGGAAGAATTGGAATGGAGAAACACTTGAGTCAGGAAGACCCATCAGAAGGCTATTGGATTAGTCCAAGCATGAAGTGATAAAACCTACAGTAAGAATCAGGAAAGATAGTGTAGCCCTAACAAGACAAGAGTTTATAAAAAAATAAACAAGCAAATAAACAAAAATATGAGTTTTATAGTTCAGAGTTAGGGAAGTTATAATTCTTCTATATTTTTCTAAGTCAGATCACAAGTAGAATATTTTTTTAAGTTCTGAAAAATCAAATTTTAGAAAGGATATTTAAAAAGCTTGAATGTTCAAAGGAGACTATCTAAGATGGTGCCTCTGACTCCTATAGATCATCATCTACAGCCCATTCAACACCCCTTGCCACACTATTTATCATTGCCACTCCCCTGAAATCTCCCACCTCAGAATTTCATTCTAACTCCACTGTGCCCTCTTAAATGACTCTTCCATAGGCAATAGATTTCCCTTCATCTTACATCTATTCATTTCCCACTCCTTCCATCTACTATCTCTTAATGAAACCTGGATTTTCCCTGATGATATTAAAAACCTGGCTACTTTTTCCTCTGCTGACTGTATCTTCACTCATGCTACTTGACTTACTCGTCAAGGTGACTGAATTGAAATACTCCTTTCTCCTGGTGGCTACAACTAGTCTCTTCCCCTTCCTCTTATATTTAGTAACCTTTTTTTCTTTTTTCTTTTTTTTTGCTTTGAGATTAATGCTATTGATATCTTCAACTCAAAAAAATATACAGACACTCAAATTGCTCTTCTTCATTTCTCAATAAGTCCCCCAATGTCCTTCTCTCAGACTAGGGAACTTCACCATTCATATTTATTCTTTCCCAAATACCCTAACCACTTAATTACTCAAACTGCTATCCTCCAATGAGCCAATCCTCCATTACGTTTTAGCCACACACAAGATGATCATATTCTCAACTTTGTCCTCAGACAACAAATGTTTTCCCTTTGTGTTCAAGAATTATGAAATCCACTTTTTTGACAATAATCTATTGACTTTTCTCCTCTACCTCCACTTTCCCTTCCATAATCTTCCCTATTTTTCATCCTCACTATGGTCTTCAATCCATTGACCCCTCCCATCTCCAATTTACTTTCTCTTTTTCTCTATTGACTCATGACCTATTGCCTACAAACATCACTTTGTCTCTCCTATCTAAAACAAAACAAAGCAACTCTCACTTTATCCAATTTCTCTTGGTCTTTATAGCCAAACTCCTTGAAAAGGCCATCTACAATAGGTCATTCCGATTTCTCTCCTCTCACTCCCTTCTTAATCCCTCAAAATCTGACTTCTGACCTTATCATTCCACTGAAATTGTGCTCTCCAAAATATTAATTATCTCTTAATTACCATATCTCATGGCCTTTTCTCAATCCTCATTCTCCTTGAACTCTATGCAGTTTTTGACACTGTTCATCACTCCATCTTTATGTTGATGACTCTCAAATCTACTTTTCCTGTTCTAGTCTCTGCTGATTTGCAATCTCACTTCTCCAATTGCCTTTCAGAAATTTCAAACTAGATATCTAGTAGATGTCTTAAATTTAATGTTTAAACAAAAGTCATTATACTCTCCCCTAAACTCTTTCTCCTTTTGTGTTCCACATTACTATAGAAGGTAACACCATCCTCCTAAGAAGATCACAATCTAGTGGTAATCCTGAATTCCTCAGTATCTCTTACCCTGCAAACTGTTGCTAAGATCTGCTGTTTCACCTTTGCAACATCTCCTGAGTATGCCCTTTTCCTCTTCTGGCATTATCACCCCTCTAGTATAGACCTTCGTCATGTTACAACAGACTGCTAGTGGATCTACCTGCCTCAAATCTCTCCCTATTATAATATATTCTCTATTCAGCAACTAAAGTGATTTTTTAATGCAATTTTGATTATGTCACCTTTTCCCCGCCTCCTTAAATTGGAGTGGTTTCTCATTGCTTCTGGGAACAAATACAGGATGCTCTTTTTGGCATTCAAAGATCTTCATAGCCTCATATCTCCCAGTCTTCATCTTTTTTTCAAATGCTTTATAAACTTCTGATTTACATCATTCATTTCTGCCAGATTTTCAGTTACAAAATTTCTCCCCATTTTCCCCCTACCCACTGCCTGGAAATAGCAGTCCCACAGAATATCCCCTCCTCAAAACTGCTCTCTCCCATATTGTCTCCCATACTCCTTTTAACTTTTCCAGTGGATCTTTATGCCCCAGTGCCTATATATCTTATTTCCCAATCACATGTAAAATATATATATATATATATTTGATTTTAAAACTTTGAATTCCAGATTCATTTCCTTCCTCCCTTGTCACCCACCCTTACTGGGAAGAAATAAGCAGTTCAGTATATGTTGTACATGTGTGACTAATGCAAAACAATTACATAGAAGATACATTGTAAAAGACTGACTACATTTCCCTCCCTCCCATCCCACCTCCCACTTGTTCTACTCTCTATTTTGATCCCTTCCCTTTTCAAAAGTGGGTACTTCCAACTTCCTTCCCCCCACAGCCTGGCTTCCCTTCCATCATCCCCCCTCTCATCACCTTCCCGCTCTTCTCTCCTGGAGGGTGAGATACATTATTTAGTGTATATTTCATTCCCTCCTCAAGCCAAATTCAATGGGAATAAGGTTGACTCATTCCCTTTTTCCTTTCTATTCTTCCCCTCCATTGTAACCATTTTCCATTGCCTCTTCTATATGAGATAGTTTACCCCATTCTGTCTCTCACTATCTCCTCTTATTATATTCCTCTCTCACCTCTCAATTTCACCTTTTAAGTAGCATCACTTCCTGATAAATTGGTCCTGTGCCCTCTATGTATACCTGTAAACATATATACACACATTCACATATGTATTCATATGCCCATATACCCTCATATATAGACATATATATATATATATATATATATTCCCTTCAACTACTGAGAAAAGTTTGATAAGTTACAATTATTGTTTTTCCATGTAGGAATGTTAATAGTTTAATTTTGATAAATTCCTTATGATTTCTTCTCCCTGTATACCTTCTCATGCTTCTCTTGCTTCTTGTATCTGATTGTCAAATTTTCTATTCAAATCTGTTTTTTCAGCAAGAATGCTTGAAAGTCCTCTATTCCACTGAATAATCATATTTTCCCCTGAAACATGATACTCAGTTTTGCTGGGTAAGTGACTCATGGTTTTAATCCCAGCTCCTTTGACCTCCGGAATATCATATTCCAAGCCCTTCGATCCCTCAGTGTAGAAGCTGCCAGATCCTGGGTTATCCTGATTGTGTTTCCACAATATTCAAATTGTTTCTTCCTGGCTGCTTGTAATATTCTCTCCTTAATCTGGGAATTCCAGAACTTGGCTATAATATTCCTAGGAGGTTTCTTTTTGTGATCTTTTTCAGCAGGTGATCAGTGTATTCTTTCAACCTCTCTTTTGCCCTCTGGTTCTAAAACATCAGGGAAGTTTTCTTTGAGAACTTCCTGGAGTATGATTTCTAGGTTCTGACTTTGATCATGGCTTTCAGGTAGTCCAATAATTTTTAAATTAACCTTTCTGGATCTATTTTCCAGGTCATTGTTTTTTCCCATGAGATATTTCACATTGCCTTCTATTCTTTCATTTGTTTGGATCTGTTTAACAGCAGCTTGATTTTTCATAAAGTCATTAGCTTCCATTTGCTCTAGTCTAATTCTGAAGCCATGATTCTCCTAATTGAGCTTTTGAGATTCTTTTTCCATCTGGCAAATTCGATTTTTTAAAGCAATCTTCTCCTTATTGCTTTTTTGAGTTTCTTTTGCCATTTGAGTTAGTCTATTTTCTAAGGTTTGATTTTCCTCAGTCAGGCTGTTGGCTCTTATTTAATAATTTTCTTTCATTGTTCTCATTTCTCTTCCCAATTTTTCCTCCAATTCTCTTATCTGCTTCTTAAGATCCTCTATGGCCTGTAACCAGCTTGTATTTTCCGTTAAAGCTTTTGGTGCAGGAGTTCTCACTGCACTGTTTTCCTCCTGTTCCATTCTTTGCTCCTTTTTCTCCCCAAAATAAGAGTGTAATTTTGGAATCTTCTGTCTGCTTTGTTTCCTTTGCCTGGTCATGTCGCCCCCCAGTCACTTGGCCCCAGGGCTTTTTGCCACAGTAGGACTCTGCCACCAGACAGGGGAGCTTTCGTCCCAAAGGCTGGGGTTTTCTCAGCTGCCAGAGGTATTAAATGGGTGCCCTTTCTGAGGTCTCCACAAGCTCTGGCAAGCTGGACCCACACCCAGGGACCTCCACCCTAGTCAGCCATCCACATCCAAGCAGGTTAAAGCAAGAGCAATTACCCCTAAGACTGGTGCTTGGTCCCCCTACACTCTGCAGGCCAGGACTGAAGCTGCCACGTGGTGCTGGCTGGCTGTTCTGGTGTCTCACTGGCTTCTTGCCCTGGACACAAAAGCCATGCACTCCCAATTACTGGGTTCCAAAATCCAGACTGCACTGACCTCTCACTTTGTCCTTCACATGTATGTGTTGATACATCTGGAAAGGGCCACAACTGCTGCTGATCTGGAGTCCCTCTGGCCAGCAGCTGGTCAGGCCCACCCTGGGGCTAAAGCCTAGTGGTGTGGCTGGGCTTGGCTTCCAGAGCACTGTGCTGGCCAATTCCTGCCGGCTTGCAAGGCTGTCCCCAGCGGCAAGTTAACTTCTCTGTGTCATTTTATGAGTTCTGCAGCTCAAAAGTTTTTTTAGAGTCCCCTTTTTACATGGATTGGGGAAGGTGGAAGCCAGAGCAGTGGGGAGGTCCTGCTTCTACTGTGCCATCTTGACTCTGCCCCCTTCTGTTCCCTCTCCAGTCTACTTAAACCTTATTCTCCAACACAGATTCTTCTATCTGGTGACAACGGCATCCTGGCTCTGCCTTGAACAAGACACTCCATCTCTTAGTTCTAGCATTCTCTGTGGAATTCAACCATGCCTTAATGCTTTCCTTCCTCCATTATGACTACTGACCTCTCTGATCCCTTTAAGTATCAGATAAAATCTTACCTTTTACAAAAAACCTTCCCCAAACCTTCTAAAATTCCAATGCCTTCTCTTAGTTAATTATTTCCCATTTATCCTATATATACCTTGCTTTGTATTTATTGATTTGTATGTTGTCTTGACCATTAGATTGTAAGCTCCAGTAAGGCAGGGAATTGCCTCTGCCCTTTATTGTATACCTAATGCTTAGCAAAATGCCTGGAACACAGTAGGACCTTAATAACTGTTAATAGTTAAATAGTTAGAGATTATAGAAAGATGTTATAGAAGTAGATAGAGGCAGAGATAAATGCAATTTTACTATCCTAATTACTTGAGATACCAAAGTAAAAGTGATTCCACCTCTGTTCTCAATTATATTGGAACAGGTTAATAGGTTAGGATATCCTCAAATACCAAGAATTACATTGTTGCACTGCAAGAGAGGAGTACAGGATAGAGTGAGACCTACTCAAAAACTTGCCCTTTTAACTTAAAAGGGAAACATAATAAAGATAGTTGACTTGGGTACTGGAATAGTTAGCCTTTGTTTTTCATCCCATAGCTATTTCTAAATTCTTCCTCCTCAGTCTTATAATGTATTTGCTAGCCTTTCCTTTCAGGATTAGTCTTCAGATCTTCAGGGTATTCTGTAATTAAACCATTGAGCCCATGTGACACATTAAGGCTACAGTTGCTATATGTTAAAAACTAATTACTGGTGCATAATAACAAGAACTTTAATGATGTGATAACATTCTCATTTCCTTTCAATTTTATGTTAGTTTTAAGGATCACTGATCTATTCACAATTCTTCAAATAATTAAAATATTAATTGACTTTACTATTTCTCCTGGTGATTCTGAATGAACAAGTAAACTAAAAACAATTTGATTTTTAATGTATTAAATTTAGAAAATATAAAATATCAGGAGAATTCTCCCTGATAAAAGAGTACAATACTTATTTTTAAGACAAATTCTCATTGGTACTACAACATTTTTCTTATTTCTGAATAAATTCTTATGTATATTTAGATTAAAAAAGCTTTTGATTGCATTTTTCTTTATTCAAACCTAGCCATGAGGCACATTTTGCTAAAATGCAAATTTGATAATTTCCTCATTAATCCATTCAAGTTCTTCAATGCTCTTGGATGTCACCAACCAATAAAAAGTTATTATGTAAAAATACTATATAGAGGAATATAATTAACCAATATATGAGTAAAAAAGGCATCTTGTTTATAACTAGCACGTTGACCTATACAATAAAGGTGACACATTCACGATTTGTACTATGCACATACAACCCAAAATTCCAACTATCATTGGAGAGATAAGGGCTAAAATGAAAGTTGTTTTTTTTTTAAATAAACATTTGCAGATTAAAGAAAGTTAACCTTTTAAATACCCCACTTTTGACAGTTTTCCCATTATCAAACTATAGTGAAAGATATGTAATCTATACAAGAATACAGAATTGATAAATATAACTTCAGTTTTAGCAAGTTTTAAGAAGCCAATTATTTAATTGAGATCCAAAGTAGAGTTCTCCTAAAGTCTCCCCCCCCCCAACTTTCGTTGTTCAGTTGCTTCATGTCAGACTCTTAAGTGCTTTGCCCAGGGTCATGAAGCTAAGAAGTGTCTGAGGCCAGATTTAAACTCAGGAATATGCACTTTTTATACAAAAATCTCCCTTGATAATCCTAAGAGCCCTTAATTTATCACTATGTGATAGAACATTCAAGGACTTATTCAGTATTGAAAAGCTATAAATGTTATAATTTTTAAAAAACATATTCTCCAAAAAAGGTAAACAAAATAGGTTTGGTACATCATATTATGTACATTGTTCACCTGTTATGTTCATTTTTCCTATTTCTAGATCTTATTTTTAAATAACAATATGATTTCTCAGCAGATACCAATGATATAATCCATTGCTTTTACTTATTTGTTCAAAAGATCATAGATCAGAATCCATAGAGTGCACCTCCCTCATTTTACAAATGAGGAAATTGAGGTTTAGGGAGATTAATTGACTTTCCTATTATCACATATATAGTAAGTTTCAAAAGGTAAGATAGAGATCCCCTTACTCTGATTCCAGAATCAATTCTCTCTCCACTGTGAAAAAGAAAAACAATAAGTAAATAGATAAAAATAAAATAAATATATAAACGAGTTTTCCATTAATTCTAGCTGCTTCTTCACAATCTGTATTGAATACAATTATATTCCTGCAATATTACTGTAAAATTTGGGAATATATACACATTAAAAAATTTAAAAAAAGAAGATGATTGTATTTCAATAGATTTATTTTCCTTGAAAGTCCTATGGCTTTTAATTTATGCATTGAAAAATGCAATTTTTTGCCAAATTTTTATGTAGTTGTCTATACTCATTTTATCTAAATCTTCTCTCACTTTCCCCCAATCCTTTGTTATTTGACTCACAGGCTTTGACATGATTAGAAATGTTCTCTCAAAGACTTTACTTTTTTTTAAGTGTAAAAGTCTAGATTTCTCAAAGCCCCTCTGAGACTTTGGGTTAAGCCTTTTATTGTTTAGATCTTTTCAGTCTTGTCTGACTCTCTGGGACCCCTTTTGTTCTTTTCTTTGCAAAGATTCTAGAGTTGTTTCTTATTTTCCTCTTCAGCTCATTTTATAGATAAAGAAATAGAGGAAAACAGGGTTAAGGAATTTGTCCAGGTCACACAGTTGGACAGTGTCTGAGGCTGGATTCGAACTCAGGTCTTCCTGACCTCATAGGTCTAGAGCTCTATCCATTGCACCACCTAGCTAAAACCTGGGAATAGGTGGTTAGGCAGGAAGAAGAGACAACGACCTTGTGCTGGGATTAATTTTTATCTGCTTTCTTTTATGGTGGAATATTTCAAAAGACTTCGTGTTCAAAACCAAGTGAACCTATAGCCCTACACCTATTTAATTTTCATTGGCTAAACTACTTTTATATTGACTTCAGTTACTGGTAAAATAATGGGGTGGATGGTTGAGCAGATGGTTCATGATACTTTATCTCAGACCCTCTTGATGGAAATATGGAGAGATATATTATAGATGAATATAAAATTACATGGATTAAGAATAGGTTAGATAGTAGGACTAAAAGTTTATCTGTTAATGGTTCAATAACAATATGGTAGGAGATCTTCAGTGGATCTGTGTGTGGCCCAATGTTATTTAATATCCTAGGATTTCTACTGTTTATGCCGCAGGAAACATTTCCTCTCTTAAATCGAGAATATAATTTCCCACCTTCTGAAGGATGAAATTATTACTAAAGTACATTAAGAAGTTATTGGAGGAGCGGCCAGGTGGCTCAGCAAGTAAGAGCACCGGCCCCAGTGTCAGGTGACCTGGAGATTAAATCCGTGCTCAGATACTTAGCACCACACCCAGATTGAGCAAGTTACTTAACCTTGATTGCTTAAAAAAAAAGAAGTTATTGGGTTCTCTAATTTAGACAAGGTGCTATAACAGACGAATGGATTATAAACTCCTTCTCAATATCCCATCCCACTTCTGTGCCATATTTGTGAATTGACATCCAAAGTTCTTGTTTTTTCCCCTCTTTTTATCCAGGTGGTCTATAGCAATTGTGTCAAATCAAGATAGAAACAGATATACATGATTATTTATTGATTTTGAAAACTACAAATTAACATTATCTATTATTTCTTTGAACGTTTCCCACTTATGTGAATTCAACACACTTGGTGTCAAAAATCACTTTACTATCTATATTGATCTCAAATATCCACTCTCATACTTCTGCATTCTAATTCCTGAATTACAGAGAAATTTCCAGGTCAAAGACCATGAACGTTTTTAACATTTTTTTTTTGCTATATTGGAGGGCAATTGGTGTTAAGTGACTTCCCCAAGGTCACACAGCTAGATTTTGTGTCAAGTGTCTGAGGCCGGATTTGAATTCAGGTTCTCCTGACTCCAGGGCTGGTGCTCTATTCACTTTGCCACCTAGCTATCCCTTACCATGGACATTTTTACTACATTTCTATGTAATTTTAGATTGCTTTCTTGAATAAAAATGTATTTTAAACAGTTAAATTCTGAATAATCGAAGAAATCATGGTTGACCTACAGAAAAGGTAAAAAGAAATATCTCACTTTTCACTTTTCATAGCAAAGAGGCAAGGAACTACTAGGCACAGTGTTGTATAAAATATCACAGGCAGATGTGGAGCCAAGATGGTGCCATAAAAGCGGGAAAACTCTGTGAGGTACGACCAAGGCCACCTCAAATACCTATAGAAGATGATTCTAAGCTAATTTTATAACTACAGATCACACAAAGTGATAGAGAGAAACAAATCTCCTGAAGAAGGTAGCTCAGCAGGTGGACAGGAAGAAATCATCTCAGCACACTGGGAGCCCAGCCCAGCCCTGCATAAGCCCACGGTTTTAGCTCCAGGGCAGAATTGAACAGTGGTTGACAGAAATATCAGTGGCATTTTCCGGAAATATCAAACCATAAATGACAAAAAGAAAGTAAAAGATAAGTTTAGATCTCTGCTTGAAATGGGGGGCACAGAGGAGTGGGTCTGGTCTTTGCCTTCTGGGACAAGAAGTGGCAGAAGGGCGGTGGCAATGCAGCCACCTCATCATGGCTGCTTCAGAGCTCCTGGCCTGCAGATCATGGGGGTGGCAAGTCACCTTTCATAGGATAATTGCTCTTGCTTAAACCTGCCTGGATATGGATCACAGTTTTGCATGGTGGTACTGAAGTGTGTGACCAATGAGCCAGAGTTTTTGGGGGCTGTAGAGATAGCACCCTCCTAATAGCTCCAGCAGTTGCAAAAACCCCAGTGATGTGGGACAAAGCTCTCTCCTCTGGAAGCAGAGTTCAACTGTGGCAAAGAGCTCAAAAGTTAAGTAATCGAGTGGCAACATGAGCAAGCAAAGGAAGCAAAGCAGGCACAGAAATCCAACTTTAGATTCCTTTTTTGAGGACAAAAATGTTCAAATAATGGACTGGGAGCAAGATAACAAAGTCAGAACTTCTTCACCAAAAGTTTTTAAGAAAAATATGAATTGGTTGCAGGCCATGGAAGAGCTCAAGAAGGATCATGAAAATCAAGTAAGAGAAGTGGAAGAAAAATTGGTTAGATAAATGAGAATGATGCAAGAAAATCATGAAAAGAGAGTCAACAACCTGACTGAAGAAAATAACACCTTAAAAATAGATTAACTCAAATGGCAAAAGAGGCCAAAAAGCCAATGAGGGGAAGAATACATTGAAAAGCCAAATTTGCCAGGTGGTTTCAAAAGCTTACTGAAGAGAATAATTCCTTCAGAATTAGATTGGAACAAGTGGAAGTTAATGATTTCATGAGAAATCAATATACTATTAAAAAGATCCAAACAAATGAAAAAAATAGAAGACAATGTGAAATACCTCACTGGAAAAACCACTGACCTGGAAAATAGATCCAGGAGAGATCATTTTAAAATTACTGGACTACCTTAAAGCCATGATCAAAAAAAGAACCTAGAAAACCTTCAAGAAATTCTCAAAGAAAATTGCCCTGATATTTTAGAATGAGAGGGCAAAATAGTAATTGAAAGAATTTACCCGAATACCTCTTGAAAAAGGTCCCCAAAATAAAACTCATAGGAATATTATAGCCAGATTCCACAGTTCTCAGATCAAGGATAAAATATTACAAGCAGCCAAGAAGAAACAATTCGAATATTGTGGAAATACAATCAGGATAACACAAGATCTAGCAGCTTCTACATTAATGGATCAAAGGGTTTGGAATATGATATTATGGAGGTCAAAGTAGACAGGATTAAAACCTAGAATTACTTACCAAACAAAACTGAGTATAATATTTCAGGGGAAAATATGGTCATTCAGTGATATAGAGGACTTCCATGCATTCTTGATTAAAAAAAAAAGCTAGAGTTGAATAGAAAATTTGAATTTCAAATACAAGAAGCAAGAGAAGCATGAGAAGGTAAAGAGGGAGAAGAAATTTTAAGGAGCTTGCATGCCTACATGGAAAAAGAATAATTGTAACTTATGAAACTTTTCTCAGTATGAGGATAGTTGAAGGGAATATATATCTCTATCTCTATCTCTATCTCTATCTATCTATCTATCTATCTATCTATCTATATGTATGTATATATGTATAAATACATATATCTATATAGGAGGATATATGTGAGTATGAATACATATGTGAGTTGTGTATATATGTGTACAGGTATACATAGACAGAGTGCACAGGATCAATTGGACAGGAAGGGATGGTATTTAAAAGGTGAAATTGAGAGACGAGAGAGGAGTATAATGACAGGATATGGGGAGAGACAGAATGAGGTAAATTATCTCATATAGAAGAGGCAAGACAAAATTGTTACAATGGAGGGGAAGAAGAAGAGGGCAAAAGGGAATGGGTCGACCTTATTCTCATTGAATTTGGTATGGAGAGAAAATGACATACACACTAAATTGGCTATCTCACCCTAAAGGACAATAGGGGGGTGGGTATTAGAAGGGGGATGATAGAGGGGAGGGCAGGTTGGGTGGAGGGTAAGTAGAAGCACACACCTTTGAAAAGGGACAAGGTCAAAGCAGAAAATAGAATAAGTGGGGGTCAGGATAGGATTGAAGGAAATACAGTCTTTCACAATATATCAATTATCTTCCAAGTAAGGCTGGGTGACAAGGGAGGAAGGGAAACAATCTGGAATTCAAAGTTTTAAAATAAAATGTTAAATATGTTGTTATTATTATTATTATTATTATTGTTTTGTTTTGTTTTTACATGCAACTGTGAAATAAGTTATACAGGCTATGTAAATCGACCTTGTCCTACCAGAAAGTCAGATCCAGGATGGCAGGGGATATAGGAGAGGGCAGACTCTGGGGAAGGGGTATACAGTGGTATCACTGTTTGGGGGTAGTGGGTAGGGGAAAGATGGGGAGAAATTTGTAAGTCAAAATCTTATGGAAAAGAATGATGTAAACTAAAAATAAACATAAAATTCAATTTAAAAAATAAAAATTAAAATATCACAGGCAGTTTTGTCTCAGGCATCATAGTCAGTTATTTTTCTTTGTTACAAGAAGGGGTAGAATAATAACTATTTCTTGGCATCTACTTTGTATCAGCCACTATTATAAGTGTTTTAAAAACAGCTCAACAACAAGATTGGGTTAAGATGAGGTGTATTTTACCCCTAAAAATATCTAGTACATAAAAACAAAAAATTATATTTACAGAGGAAAAATAAATTATTTTTAAATTAACAGAATCCCTAAATTTAATATTTTTTTTTATTTTTAGAGAAAATAGTTTTATATAAAAAAAGCCTTTAAACCTGTATTTCTATTGCTATTAATACTTTTCAGTGGTCACCTATAGTTTACAATTGTTTTGAAAATTGTTCACATGCTTTGACCACTTCACATTTTATTTATGTCATAGGGCTAGAAGCCTATATTATTTAGATATTGCAAACATTTTTTCCTTCAGAAAAGCATTGAAAAAGCTATTTTGAATGCATATAGAAATTGCTTTGAGTGAATCAACTTTCGTAAATGAATACTTTTGCCCTGCTATAATGGTTACTATTGCTCCTTATTATTAAAGACTCATCCATGCAGAATGAAATCTTTAACAATATCTCCAATTTGCAGATGTGCATTCAGGTTTATGGATTTTTCAGTTTATGATTCCAATAGATTTGTAATATCCTCATCGAGGTTACCACCTGAGCCCTGCTTGAATTATGGTAAAAATGCAGCTTACCCTTTGGATTATTAAAGTGACTGCTATTCTAAGATGTTTTTGTTTTGTTTTGTTTTATTTTGGCTTGGATTTATCCATGTAAAGGCTACTTTATGTAATTCTGTGTCAGAGATGCTCTGTCACCAAAGCTGCAGGTTGCCTTTTTTTGTTGATTTTATATTTCTCTTGGCTCATGCCCATATTCAGAAACCTAGCACAATTTCTTATATAGTGAATCTAGTGGACTAGAATCAACTCACCACTAAAAGGCAGAATGAATGGTACAGTGCAAAAGGCACTAATTCTTGAGATGAAGGATCTGAGTTTAAATTCCAATGAAAATTAAATTACCTTTACCTACGTGAAATCATTCATCCTTTCTGGTCTTTATTTTCCTCAAAGTGACAAGTTTGGAATAGATGACTTCTGATATCCCTTATAAATTTACATGATTTTCTGAGCATCCAGGGTACACTGTCTCAGAAGAAGTGTCTTCATGAAGGAAACAAGACAAAATAAAAATCCAAAACAAAAAACTAATGAATATTTAGGTATGAGACTAAGACACTGGGGCTGTTGGATCATTTGAGCTCAGAAGTTCTAAACTGGAATACAGCTAAGGCATTGTTTTTCATATTATATTCATCAGTCCAGAGTGCGGGTGGAGGAACCATTAAACTGCCTAAAGAAATAGCAACTTACCATGATTGGAAACTGGGAATGGTCAAGGTTTCAGTGCATACTGGTAGTGGGTTTGAGCCTATGATTGGTTAATGTATTACAGTTTGGACAAAATAAAGGAAACTATGTCTCAAAAAGAAAAAAAAAATTAACAACACTAATAAACATATCATTCCAAAGATCTCACATGGAAATTTTCCTTTCTACTTATCCAAAAAGTTTCCTCTGCATAGATTTGCTATTACTTTGCTTGGCCTCCTATATCAGCAATGCAATATTCACAATGCCTATGGAAATTGTAAATATGCTGATGTGATTATCAATCACAAAATATACCAGGCTTTCTATATGGGCGATAAAGCTGGAACATTTATTAAAACACCAAAAGACTGAGTCCCAAAACCAGTTGTTGGGCTTGAGGAGGAATCTCCCGTAGCCCCTTGATCCATTGTATACCCCAAAATTTCACATTCTGAGCTGGTCCTTGAACCTTTGCAGGGTTAATTTCCCACCCTTTACTATGCTCAATTAGAAGGGTCAAACTCCTTTCCACTTCTTTTGCATCTTTTCCCTGTATCATAATATCATCAATATAGTGGGTAAGCTGTACACCAGGTAGCTTTAATTCATCCAACTGTTCAGCCACAATCCTGTGACAAATAGTGGGTCTATGTATGTACTCTTGTGGCAAGTGTGTGAAAGTATATTGTCTACCATGCCAAGTGAAAGCAAATTGGTCCCATTGTTTAGGGTCTATTGGGATGGTGAAGAAGGCATTTGCCAAGTCAATAACTGCAAACCAAGTCCCATCATATTTCTGGATCCTTTCTATTAAGGTGATAGTATCTGGAACAGCAGCATACAAAGAAGGAGTCACCTTATTCAACTGTCTATAATCCACAGTTATTCTCTATGTCCCATCTGATTTTCTTACTGGCCAGTCAGGATTATTCCATCTTGTGGTTGTAGGGACTAACACTCCTGCTTCAACATATTCCTTTATAGTAGTGGTAATTTCATCTTGCCCACCTGGCACACGATACTGTTTTAAAGTAATTACTTCAGAAGGTTCAGGTAAAGTGATTGGGTCCATTTTTATTTTCCCCACTAAAACTGTACTAATTCCTATCTTCCTTACACTGAATTGGTATATCCCTTCAGGTAAATTCAGAGTCATACCTCTCAATCCATTTATTCCAATGATGTAGTAAGGAATGGGTACAACAACCATAGTATATTCTTTCTTAGGTAATTGCCCAATTTTCATTGTTATTTTAACTTGTCTGGCTGATACTTCAGGCCCTCCTAAACCTATGATGGTAATAGGAGTTCTATGTTTAAACTTATCAGGGTTTCCACAGATAAGTGTGGCCTCAGCCCCAGTATCAAGCAGTGCCCAATCACAGTAGTTGATCCATTCTTCCAATATATTATTGAACAAATAAGGGGTCTGCAATCTCTTCTGCATATTTCTTTTATCTGGGTTGGGGCTTGGCCTATCTCCTATTCTCCCTGAAGGTGGGGCAAACTTGGATACAGAGATTCAGATTCAGAAGTAGCTGCAGGGGTGGTTCCTGCTTCCCTATTCATTCTAATGCTAAGTACCTTTTCTTGGTACAGCTTATGCATCTCTTTAGTTGGAATACCATCTATTCTTCTAAAGTCCACCCCTGCTCTTAATAGAGTAGTAAACAGTTCCCTTCTTGTTGATCTATTGCGTCTCTGAATCCTCTGGCTGTTTACTCTTCTCTCTCTAGGAAATTTGTCTTTTTCCCATTCCCCTAAATCGCTTAATTGTGAAATCTTATCCAGAACCTCTGAAAGAGGGTGCCCTATTTCTCCAATTAATAGAGTCAGAATTAGGTGCTTATATCCAGGAGGAGCCATCTTCACTATGATATTTCTATGAGGAACTCCTAGGTGGTATCATAATATGCATTCGCATCTCCAATCATGATAGCAGTTTTCATTACCTCCTCCTTTAGCTTTCTCATACAGTCTCTAAGTGAGTACCATTGTCTGTCTCCCCTAGGCCACATAGAGTCAATAGGATATTGTTTTTTGCATCCCTCTGAAGCTAAAGCTAACAGATTAGTTTTGTTGTTACTTCCTTGCATATGGTGATCCCTAAAAGCTTGGTGTACAAAAGGATTCTGACTGATACTTACGAATTTTAAGCAGTCCTCACTGTCCAGTGTTATTCCTCCGGCACCTTCATCTGTGATTCTTACTATCCAAGACACTAAAGACTCCTCCTTTCTTTGGGCAAATCTACTCAATATATCAGTGATTTCCTGTTGAGTGGAATCCTCTTCTGCTGCTGCCACCATTGACTCCACTGCTAGCCGCTACAGGAACTCTCGCTTGGCTTCTGCTTCCTCTTGCTCCACCCCTTCCTGCTACGTCAGCAAGTCTAATGGGCCATGGAAGATCTTTAAATCCCATAACCCTTACACCTCCCTACTGGACTACTGAGGTAGAATAAGTAGACAAAATGTTTATTATTCATTGTCTCAGGCCTGAGTTTAAATTTTCCCTCAAATACTTAATAGCCATGGGACCCTGAACAAGCAACTTAACATTTCCTAGCATAAGTTTTCTTATTTGTAAAATGGATATAGCTCATAATATTGTTGTAAACATAAGAGATAATATATGTTAGCATTTTGAAAATGTTAAACTAATATACAGATATTAGCTATTACTGTCACATCTAGACAATATTTGTGCAAATTAATGTCCTGAGGCATCTTCCCAGCAAGGCAAATCCACTTTGTTACCAGTATTTTAGTATAAAGCATATTTGTAGACAATGATCCTGACCTTTCTGTTTTTTAAGTCAGTCATATATATATTTCTGCTTGTCTCAGTGAAATGCCGGACAAAGAATTTTTTTTTGTACTGAGGTTTAATCCATTATTGAAATTCTGACCAGATTCATATATTCATACATAAAGGAAGTGTCTTTATGTCACTCTCCACAGCATAGCACATCCTCTTTTCCTGGGACGTTTCATCTCTGATCCAGAAATGTGAAAGTCCCTGGCAGAAATTCCATCTTTAGGTAGGATGTCAGAGACACCTGATAATTTTTTTTCTTCTTCTTCTATCTGGATACCAGTTGAGTATTTCAAAGAACTTGCTACTGCTTACTTTTCTAAGAAATAATAATCCATCTTGATAGTTTTTCATTTTGCTTTTTTGACATTTGTATGGAATAGTTCAAATCACCATAAATGTGAGTGTGCCTTGTGTGAACTAATGTTTTGGCCATAATTCTCCTAATTCACCTGTTGTGGAGATAAGAAGAAAAGATTAGTATTCAAAAAATCTATTCACAGAAGGTATTACCATAATGAAATTTTATAGATTGGTGTTTTATAAATGACAAACATTTCTGATATATTTGTAACTCATTCTCATAAATTAAAAAAAAGGAAAAATGTAAGGCATGTCTTAAAGCAAATTTCGAGTATACTGCATACTTTGTTTAGCCAACCTGAACCTATAGGGTTTTTTTCACCTATGTTTTTAGATATGTTCTTGAGTGAGAAAATCTGTGTTTATATATATATGTATGTATGTATACATATATAAATAACATTTGCCCTGACAAGCAAATGATGAAATAATTGCAAAATGTATAGAAACTGATGGACTTCAAAAGAAAAATCCTGTTTTCTCATCACTGATGTGTTGTTTTACTTTTGGGCAGCATAAAGAATTAATAAACACTTTGCATGGTCCAGACAGCATTCTAGACTCCATTTGATTTCTCCTGACCATGTAATTACCCACAAATATTAGGCTATTTGGTTGTTTGTTCTTACTCATTTTTCAATGTTAGTCACTCTTACCCTGCTACATCAACTTAAAAAGATCACATTTACCTTCTTTTCATGCTTGTTATAAGCAAAAAGAAAATTACTTCCATGGAACTCTATCACATGTTTTTTTTTTTTCATGTGAATTAGTACGTATGTGTGTTTATCAATGAACCTCTTGCATTATCCATAATGTCTTCAAATGTTTTAGTTACATTAGAAAAAAATGGTGAGGAAAAAAGCCTTCCACAATACCAAGTATTTTACATATGTTCACTTTACTAATCCACCACTCAGTGCTTGAGAGATAGGAGCAAGACTTGTGATTTCACTGATGCACAGTAGTGCCACATGAGGAAACACCACATAACAATGTAGGTTGATCCAGCTTCTTTGCAATTTAGTGTCTTAGCAAATTGTGTGGAGTACCAAAAGGTTCACTGACATGCTCAGGGTCACACAAGGGGTATGTTAGGAAACTTTCTGAATTTAGACCTTTCTACTATAGCATTCTACCTCTCGGTTCTCAACATGCAGAATATTAATATGCACATGTGTGTATATATGTATGTGTTTATAATCGGATTATATGTTTGTGTGAATATATATTATATACAGGTCCAGTTGTACAAATATCTATAATGTAAACATATTCAATATGAACATATGAATACATAATACACACACACACATATATATATATAATCTGTATTTTTATATTTTTTCCACTGATAAAAATTACTACCCTTTTGTGTTCTGTAATCCTGCAAAATTGTGTTCTATGTCTTACCATGTAGTATATGCCTTGTCAATGATAGAAAAACTTCACAGTTCAATGAAGGCCTTTTTATCATTCTTTGAATACCAATAAAATATTCAGACAGTTCAACTTTTATCTGTCACCCGAAAATATGGTTGGGTGACCTCCTTCTCCAATACAGGAATGACATCTTTTCTATCATTTATAAATCATATTTCATGAATCATCATTATTAATATGTAGCAACTGAAATAGCCATAATGCATAATACAATTGCCTTTTTGGTTACTTTCAATTTTGTTTCTTTGTAGATATTAGTGTTCTATGATTTTGTAGCAATATGATATTGGGAAAATGCTAGTTTTAACATGAGTTTGTGTGCATATTTTCTAAGATGTATCATGTAAGGTTTGGAATCACTATCAAATTTTCCAGATTCAATCCATGTTGATCTTTTGTCCTTCAATTAAATTTTGATTAATTAATTAGATTAATTAAATTTTAGATCCTTGTAATTGTTCATCATTTGTACCTGTCCAAGAGAATGATACCCCTTAAAATAGATAGGTGGCACAGTATGTAGAGTTTTAGGTCTGTAATCAGGAAGACCTGAATCCAAATACTGCCTCAGAAAATTACTAATTGTGTGACCCTGGGCAAGTCCCTTAATCTCTCCCTCAATTTCTTCAACATCAAAAGTGATGATAATAATAGCACCTACTTTATAGGGTTGTTGTTAGGATCAAATGTGACAAAATTTGTAAAAGATTGGTACAATTCCTACAACATAGTAGGTGCCATAAAAATGTTCATTTCATTCCTCCTTTGCCTTTCCCATTGAGTAACTCAGTGGACTGCCCATTCAACTGCATATTTTGAATATAAACTAACCAAAATGAACTGGCCAATGCACCACATAAAAGATGTTTTTTTAAGAATCTCTGAGTAGGCATGGCCAAGTAGCACAGCAAGTAAGAGCACTGGCTCCAGTGTCGGGAAGACCTGGAAATCAAATCCCAGGCTCAGACACTTAGCACTCACACAGAAACACCTGGCCATGTAACCTTGAGCAAATTACTTAACCCCATTTGCTTAGGGGTGGCCAGATGGCTCAGCGAGTAAGAGCACAGGCTCCCGTGTCTGGATGACCTGGATCGAATCCCAGGCTCAGATACTCAGCACCACACCCTGATATGGTCCTATCACCTAAATTAAGGAGGAATAAAACAAAAGAAGGGAACTATATATGATAGTTACTTTCTTTATTTTCATAAATTTAACTCAGTGCCGTATATATTTGAGAAATGAGGTCCTTAGTAGAGAAACTTGCTGTAAATATTTTTGATATGAATTCATCATTTATACTACCATTAACAAAATGTAGTTTCTTGATTATCTCTTTTAATTAGGTCTATTTTTGCTTTTGTTTTGTCTGCAATCATGACTACTACCCCTGGTTTTTTTTTTTTAACTTCAGCTGAAACATTATAGAATCTTTTCCAGTATTTTATTTTTTTTAACTTGTACATGTCTTATTGTTTCAAGTATGTCTCTTATAAACAATATATTGTTTGGATTCTCATTTTTTATCCATTGTGATTTTCCATTTTATTGTTAAGATCATCCCATTCACATTTATTGTTATGATTATTAATGCATATTCCCCTGAACCCTATTTTCTATATTTATCACTCTCTGTTTCTCTGTCTCTCTCTCTCTCTGTCCCTGTCTCTCTGTCTCTGTCTCTCTCTGTCTCTATTTCTCTCTCTGTCTCTCTTTATCCTGGCCCTCCTTAAAAGTCAGTTTTGCTTTTAACCACTACCTCCACTAATACACCTTTCTTTTATCATTCCCCAATCCATACCTTTGATCACCTCCCCCCACACCTTTTCCTTTATTGGGTAAGATAGATTCTTTCACACAACTGATCATGTAAATACATACAAACATGTGTATATATATATATATACACACATACATATATGTGCATATACATATGTATGTGTGTAAAATATGGTTTTCACATAGTCCAATAATTCTCAAATTATTTCTCCTTGATCTATCTTCCAGTTCAGTTGTTTTCTTATGAGAAATTTTACATTTTCTTCTATTCTTTCATTCTTTTGACTTCATTTTATTCTTTCTTCAAGTCTCATGAAGTCATTACCTTAAATTTTTCAAAATATAATTTTTAAGGAATTATTTTCTTCAATGAACTTTTGTACCTTTTTTTTCCTTTACTTCAACTCTGTTTTCAAAGTTCTTCCCTTCATTGAATTTTCCTCCTTTTCCATTTGGTCTACTTCTGTTGTGTTGGAAGTTCTTTTCTTCAGTGAATTTTTGTGATTCTTTTATCATTAGATAGTTATGTATTTTAAAATGTTATTTCTTTGGTATTTTTTGTGCCTTTTCAACCTGTTAATTTTCTTTTCATAATTTGGTTGTCCTAATTTTTCTTCTACCACTCTTCTTTATTTTTATTTTTTTATTTTTTTTTTTTTGCTTTTTGGAGGGGTGAAGGCAGGGCAATTCCGTTTAAGTGACTTTCCCAAGGTCACACTGTTAGTAACTGTGTCAAGTGTCTGAGGCCAGATTTGAACTCAGGTCCTTCTGACTGCAGGAGCGGTGCTCTATTCACTGCACCACCTAGCCTCCCCTCTTCTGCCACTCCTATCTCTTTCTTTAACTCTTCCAGAAATTCTTGCTGTCCTTGTGACATTTTCCTTTGAGGCTTTGATTGTAGCTTTTTTTTTTCCCATCGCCATATTATAAAAAATGTTTCTCTTGTTTTTCCTTGGCACTATAATAGCCTTTTATTGTTGTTTTATTGTTGTTATTGTTTACTCAGTTTCCCAGTCTACTTGTTGATTTTGAATTTTATGTTAAAGTTGGGCTTTTCTCACCTAGATATAGGGAGGGACTGTCCCAAGCACTAGGCTTCTCATGCTGCTATTTTCAGAACTAATTCTAGTGGAGCTGAGGGGATGGGGCAGTGGTGTGTGTGGGGGGAGAAGTGGGGGGAAGGGCACGTGTCTGCAAGTTTTTAGTGCTTCTAAAATGGCTTTTATCCTGGGAGAAGTGTGGTCACTGCTCTCTTAGTCTTTGCTCTGTTCTTCATCCAGGAAGTGCCCCTGTTCTTCTGCAGCTTCAAGTATAGCACTCATCTTCTCCCTGGAACTGGGACATAGATCTGATCATGGTCAATATTTACCAATCAACTCCAACCGCACCCAGTGACAGTAAAGGATGCCCTTTAAACTCTTTCTAATTTCTGAACTGAGAACATCTAAAGCTGCTACTGTTGCTATTCTTGCTATCCCAACTACCTCTAAGCTCTGAACTGGTGCTCCTGAGTGCTTAAGGTCTGTTCCCACTAGTGTTAAAGACCTCTCCTGCATACTTCCTCACTTTTCTTTCTGATAAATTTCTCCCTCTGATCTTTTTTGGCCATTCAGCTTCAAAATTTGATTTGAGGTGCTATATTTTTTAATAGAATATTGGGAGAGTTTGATAGCATCTTAGTCTGTACTTTGCCATCTTTGGTCAACTCTTTCTTTTTTTCTGCTTTTCTTCTCATCCAGCAATAAGCCCCATGATGTGTCCCTCTCACTATCCTCAAAGCTTTACTTATAGAGATTACATTCTACCTACTCTGTATATGGGCTAGCTAGGTGCACAGTAGATAACAGTGTTGGGGGTTGGGTCAGGATGACTCATCTTTCTGAGTTCAGATCTAGCCTCACACACATGCTGGTTGTTATGTGACCCTCGGTAAGTCCACAGCCTCTGCTTCAGTTTTCTTATCTGTAAAATGAGCTGGAGAAAAAAAAAGGCAAACCACTCTACTATCTTTGTAAAGAAAACCCCAAATGGGGTTATAAATAATCACACAGGACTGAAAAACAACAGAATACTCTGTGTACATCTTATATGTACATAGTTTGATTTCATGTTTATTGCTCATTAAAATGTGAATTCATTAAACAAAGGAACTGTGTTTTTGCCTTTATATTCACATTGCTTAGCAAATTATAGACCACCATAAGCACTTAATAAATGCTTTTTCCCTGGTGAACATTATCACACATTTATAAACAAAACATAATACAAAGACTCATGATGATTCTAGAGGACCACAGATGAAAGAGCATGCTATTCATCATTTCAACAGAGAGGTGACATATTTAACTAGCTGAATAAAACATACATTTTTGGATGTGGCCAATGAGTAATTTTGTTTTGCTTAGTTCATATATTAGTTACAAGGCTTTTGTTTTTGTTCCCCCTCCACCCCCTTTTCAATGATAAGGTCCACGGGTGAAAAGGGGTCAATGGGAAAGAGAAAAAAATATATATTCAAAAGGGAAAAATAATTTTGTCTTATAGTTTTCATCTAAAGTTTGAATTTTTTATTTGAAATTTTATTTTTGGTTATTAAAATTAGATTAAAAATGCAGATCCACTATTTGTAAGTCCAGTCTTCCTTTAAAATGAAAGAAGGGGTACAATAGGTTATAGAATCTGCCACATATTTTCAGATATTCTCATTTTGTTAGTTGATTTTCCTTTATTTTTGATCAAAAGTGAAGGATAACTCAATGGTGATATGTATATATATATATGTATATATATATATATATGTATGTATAGGGGGTAGGATGCAGAAATTACTACAATATAAAAATAATTAAAAGAAAAAACAATTTTAATTGTGTTGGAGTTTTCTAACATGCATGAATTAAATTATAGAGCCATTGTTTCAGCAGTTTCACTGGTGTCATACCTCAGGAAATTTCTAGGAATAGGCTAATCCTGGGCAATGGGTATTTGGAATTTACTTTGTGTATTTCCCTTTACTCATTTTTTTCCTATGAGATCCAATCTGATTTTTTTTTAATAAAATAAGCATTTTGACTTTGTCCACAGAGGTCAGGAATTTAACATTCAGAGAGAGACATGTATTTTAGGACATAGACAATGTAGGAATTTGTTTTGCTTGACCATGCGTTTTTATGATAAAGATTTTATTTTATTGTTTGTACAAGATTTGGGAAGCAGTGGTAAGAACTATTTGTTAAAAGTAAATAAGTTTTTTTAATGTTAATGTTCCTATCTATCCCTACAACTTCAGATATTATCTTATGAATAGTTTCTAATCAATATTGATTATGCTGGTTTTCTTTACTTTGTCTAATCCTAGAACCTCTGCTTTTATTTCAGCATATGCAGAATGTTGAGTTTACCATTTAATTCAGCTTTTCTGTCACTTCACTAAATCTAGTATGTTTTTTTTTTTCACTATGGAGGTCAAATGTAAGGATAAAGCTCCTGTGAAGTGATTTCATTTCATATTCAATAACACGAAAATTTATTCAAAAGGAGCAACTGTTAGATTCCCAAATGCTGCATCCCCCACATCAGTCAGGGGTCCCTAAGTATGTTTTTACTAGCTTGCATCATAATAGCTTCCTGGAAATAGTTTTCTGAGCCACAGAAAATAGCTTCCAGAAGCAAGGGAAGGAAGTCTCATTTGCTCCTTCAATTCCCAGTGGCTTGTCCACCTCTGGTCATTTACACTGGATGCCAAATCTTCCTCATATCTGACATTATGCTTTTTCCTTTCTAATTAACAATTTCAGTTTTTTTTTTAAATTTTGTTTTGCTTTGCTTATCCTCCTGAGGACTCCTACTGTCAGTGCTTGACAAATTAGCTCTTAATCTGCTTTGCAACTGGTTAGTCTTTAATTATTCTCTCTCCCCTTTTAATGTATTATGTATGGCAGTGTATGAATATACTATAGGCTAAAATTGAATGTATACAATGATGTAATGCGAATGTAAATTTTAAAGATCTTCCCTGCCCCTAGGCTAAAGTGCACCAGAAGCCTGGGGAGGGAAGCTTGTTTTTCAGTAGATACTTTTTGATTGGCCAGTGGGTCAATAAGGTTGTTACATTCTTTGTTTTGGGACTCACTTTGAGAAGTGTTCTGTGATTTGATCTGAATTCTGGGAAGCCGTTGTTGAGAGTCCCCTGGCTTTGAAAAATCCAGAATGTGGAAACCCAGATGTTGACTGGGTATGGATGTAATGGTTGGACAGTTTGGAAATCTGTCTACTTGATGTTTCTGTCTTGATGATTATGCCTGTATACTTTGAGGTTCAGGGTGCTGACCTTTTCTCCTGAACAAGGTAAACGATATATGTCTGACTGATTAAAGTAAGCTTGTTAACCCATTTTGAGTTGCTTTCCTTTAACAAAGCAGATCCAAGAACCTGTGGTAGCTGCAAACCCTGAGGACGCGCTTGGGGTGCTTGCTGCTACAAATGACCATGTCAATACAATGCTAAAAACATTCTTAGGAAAACTGAGACACATACACAGTTATCAAGATTTGTCCCAATTCTCCATGGTTGCATTTGAATAAAAAATAATTCAGTAGCAATGACAACAACAATGACTAGCATCTACATGGCACAATTATTTTTTTACTGTTCTTATTGAATTTTTATAACAACATAACTTTTTTTGCTATTGTTATTTTCTTTTAATATATGAGGAAACTAAGACTGAGAGAGGTTAAACAATTTGTTCAGGAGCACACAACTAAAAAAAATATGAAGCAGGATATGAACTGACTCATTTTTGTTTTTAAGCCCAATAATCTATCCATTGTGTCTTCTACCTGCCTGAATATTATGTTAAGCTGTGACCCAAATTTTCCATGTAAGAAGAAAGATAATAATCAGACACTTATCTAAGTGTTTGGTCTATACAATGGGCTATTTGGGGAATATGAATTTTATAGGAAGCACCCATATCCTTCATAAACTTTGTAACTCCCAGTATCTGCAATCTATAATTTCTTCAATTCATTTTGATTTTAATTGGTGAATCCCTTTGTATTTTATATGTGGATTTTCTTAAATCCTTTCTAATTCTTACCTAAGAGCTGATATAATTAGATGGATTTCTGATAATAGTATTGAGAATTATATGTCAATAGAGTAATGTTCAAGAAACTCCTTTGCTAGCATTACTGTTTTCTTCAGTCAAAATGATGTGTTAATTCCCAAGCCTGCAAAGCAAAGGATTAGAGATTTTTCCTTAATTTGCTATGCATATTTTATACAACATTTTGTAGTTAAGCAGACTCCAATGTCTATATATTTTATATTTTCAGATAATAGTGGTATGTGGAAAACATTATTTATTATATCCAGAAGGCAAATTATCTATAAGCAAGACAAGAGTCTGATACAAATAGTTCCAGAAAAGATTCAGTTAATAACGTAGTAAATAAAATGAATTAAATTGTTGATATACTTGAATTATAGGGACATTGAAATAAAATGTTCAAAATATTTTGTCCAATGTCTTTTTCTTCCTTAATGATTTCCTCTGATTTTGAAAATTCTTCTTGAACAAAGAGAAACCAGGTTACCTGATACCTATTAACTGGAAATCTCACCAATTTAAAATCTACTACTGTTGGATTACTTACATTATTCTGAAGAAATAACATCAGAAAACTTACTTATGAGCCTAGCATATTCACTTAAATCCATAGAATCAAATAAAAACTGATTTTCTTTTTTATGTTTTCTGCTTGGTGAAAATTAATTCAAATAAATGATTTTTGGAACCTTCCATTCCACAACCATAAATTTGCTTTATTGTTGTGGTTTTGATATATAAGTGTATATTCCAGGTAACTATATACACATATGTATATATAGGTATGTGTTATTATGTGTGTTTGTGTGTGTAATTCCTTTTCAGTATTTTGGCATACTCCACTACTATTCCTAAGAGAGAGCTAAGGTATGGAGTTTTATCTTATGAAGCAAGGTGAACCAAAATGTGCTGTCAATAAATATCTTGTCAAAAGTCATACAGATTTTGTATTAAACATTCACATAATTTCTGGAAGATACTTAGCAACTCATTAAAAATCAATAATAAAAAAAAACCTCCTTGCTGATGCCTGTTGAAATAGAAAAAAACCTAAAATACACTGTAACACATGACATCTCTACCACACAAAACAAAAAAAGAGACCATTTTCATCAGTGTATGTATTCAGTAATTATATTCTCTTCTCTTTGCCAACCAATAGGAACACTCTATTTATCTTTTTATTGGAATTTGTGGTGATTTGTAAGTAATTCCTATGTGGTTTATATTACCTTCAAAATAGTAATAGTAGTAGGAATCTTTTTGCATAACTGAATTAAAGACTATTGATAAGCATTTAAAGTCCCAGAATTTTTATTTTTAGGAAGTGCCTAAACCAGGCATTTTGCATTGTCTGGGCTTATCTACCATATCTCAACATCATTCCTCTGCCCTTGCAAAATTCTTCTGCCATTGGTGAGTACTTCCTAGAACCTAGATATTGAGGAAGGCCTTCCACTCTCTTTTTATTTTCGTTGTATATATTTTCATGCTTCATTAGAATTTAAACTCATTAGCATCAAGATTACCTTTCTTTTCACATTATTTTTATACTGCATGTTTAGTACAGTGATAGGCATATAAAAAGGGCTTAATGATTTGCTTTGACTACAAAATACACTGACAATATGTGCAGTTAATAAAACATTGATTTCTATGTGCTTCAATATTTCAAGAATCCATTGTTTCACTGTCTTCAAGTTCAGAACATAACCTTTCTATAGTTTTCATGAATATTTGGAGAAAAACAATCATCACTTGTTGGCCAGTCTTCTGGTTGTGCCTCTGACATATACTAGCTGTGTGATCATCAACAAATCACTTGACTTTCCAATGCCTCCAGGATATTATATAATATTATAACTTATAGACAAATTAAAATTTGAATAAGTAGGAGTTTCCACATAGGAATTCCCTACTCTGATGAAAACTCAAGTTTGATTAAATGTTTATATATTATACATCGTAATCATTCAATTCAATAAGAAAGACTATATAAGAGATTACTTCTCAATATAAAAACCTTGAGTATATTTTTATTTCAAAATAAAAAATTCTCAGTGGGTGAATATGTATTGTATTCATATAGTGAATATATGAAATGAGATATTTTAAATAATTATTGTTTATGACTGTCTCCTCCTCTGTGGGTGGATGTGTGGTGGCATAGAAAATGCCTAAATTTGTATACCCACTCAAAATATTTGTCAGTGTTGTACACACATTATTCAGTAGTGTTGAAAGTGTATTTTTTGTGAGGACCTAACAGGCTCCCTTTTCATTTCACATTTGCCATTTTGCTATGTATAAGTCCTACATAACATGAACTGGAGAGCCAATGAGTATTTCAGATTACAGTCTCCTTCAGTGTCTTCTTTTGCCCCTAAATTGCTACCCATAAAAATTGCTTAAGGAAAAGAGTACTTTAAAAGATTAAGAAATTGTTTCAGTTGTCTAACCTGATAAGTGATATGTATATGCACACACACACACATACACACATTACATATATATGTATATATGTGTGTGTGTGTGTGTGTGTGTGTGTATATATATCTTCCTTATTCCTTTAGATTTAGTGCAAATAGTTTTAATAACAAGGATGCATTCCTTCTCAATCTCCCATAGCTAATGATATATATTTTTCTTAAAAGCATATCATTTTTACTTTGTAAAATCAATCAATTAGCAATCATTTATTAATACCTCTTATGTGCCAGACACTGTGCTAAGTACTAGAGATACAAATGCAAAAAAGAAAAAAAGATAATCCTTGCACTCAAGGAGTTAAGAATTTATCGAAAGAAAACTATACACAAAAAGAAGCTGATAATAGTGTGGGGAAGGGTGGGGAAAAACAGGAATATGGAGGGAAAGTCTGTCAGAAAATTCCCAAGGTAATGAATTCAGTTAAGAAATAGGAAGTTGTCAGAATTGAACTCCCTACTTAAATGGAGGTTTAGAGTTGATGGGCTCAATCTCCAATCAGAGAGGTAGAGGGAAGTGATGAGGCAGTGTGTACCAAGGCTGATGAGATCCTAGAGGATGACCAGGTTATCCCAATAATGAGTTTCATGGGACATAGTAGAGACATCAAGCAAAGATGCCCCAACATAGTGCAAGCAGATGAGAAATGAGGAAATGTCAGATCTTGTCAGCTGTATTATAAGGAGCATTAATGTTTTATTTTTCCTTTTCTCACATATTCTACAGATAATAAAACCCAAATTGTGAATGGCACACATTCCCATCAACTATTGGCAGACTATTCTGTACTCCAAGTGAATAAACTACTGTAAAATCTGTATTTGACCTGTGCTGGCTAGTTCATGACCTAAAGAAAATTCATTCAACAATGAATTTAGTAGTCAGGTGATACTCAATAATTACTTTTGAGATCATAATTAATAGCTTGGTCTTAACTCTTTTGTGTACTAGGAAACTACTGGAGGTATAAGCAAATAAACAGTTGTCTGCTGATAAAATGTAAGCTCCATAAGTGGAAGTACTATTTCATGTTTATGTCTTTGTATTCTTGGCATCTTACCCAATTTTTGACACATAATAGGCCTTTAATAAAAGCATATTGGTCGTAGAAAAATTGAGCAGAGGAACATGACATTAAATGTGTTGGTTCATCTTACAGGTAGTTTTGAGATATTCATCTGATAAAGATCCTAAAAAAAGACAGGGAAATTGAATATTTGGGAGTATTTGTCCCAGAGAGATTTGAATAGGTCCAATTTTAGAGATAAATTATATAGGTGGTATTATGATTATAAGCATCATACTGTAAACATCATATGATTGAATTGTTTCTGGAAACATAATGGACCAGATTTGTTATTTCATTGATGTAGGGATCTGTACCGATTAATGTAAGGAAACTTCTATCTATGCCAAAAAAGCACCTATTCTGCAATATATTCATAGACAATTATCTGACGAGTTAAGTGTCTTCCCTAAAGCCAAAAAGCTCATATATGTCAGAGGTAGGAATAGACCTCATGTTTTCCTAACTCCAAGCCCATTGTTCTTTCTGCTCAATGTCATGCTGTCTCTTTTGAAATATTGTATAATGGAATTGCAATCACATGTACATGTAAGATTACAGAGAAAGGATATAGAAGAATTAACATTAGAGGAGAAGAAGAAATAGTCTTGCTCATCATAACCTCATATATAAAATTTTGTGAAATACTTTGTATTCATGAATCTTTTGCCTTCCAGTCTCTAATTAGCTTAACATAACTGGGTGATCTCATTTAAGCAAATCCCTAGGTATTTGTTTTGGTTTCTCAGGCAAAAGATATTTTAAATTATTCATGACCTGAAAGTAGAATTAAAGGATTCAATAAGAGATACGTTTTTAACTGTCTCAATAGGGATAGAGAAGTAGCAGTATAGAGAGCTGACTTTGGGTGGAGGAAAACATGAGTTCATATCTGGTATCAAACAAATACTGGTTATGTTACCCTCTTTGTTTCACTTGATTTCTTGATGCTCTAAGTAACTCTCTATGAGAAAGATATTAAAGACCTTCATAATACTTTCATGTAAAATTTCTCTACAGTAAAGAAATATCAAGTTCAGTCTCTATCCCCTCAAAACACACACACACACACACATATGGAGAGAGTGAACTTTTTTACTTCTTTATTCATCGACTGCCTTTGTTCTTAATAGAATATTGAATAGAACATGTAACATGATTACATGAAGCTTAGAATATAATTGGATATTCTAAATAACACAAAAAATTGTACGATTGCATGAATACTGTGTAGGAAGGGAAAATGCACCTGTCTATCTACTTCTATAATTTTCATCATAAAAATAGCTATGATTTCTGACAAATGAATTCTTTTAGCATGAAACAAAAGTGAGAAGTGTCATGTTCCTTTTTAAAAGCTCACACAGACTTCCAATATGTAAGAAGAAAGCAAAGTTATTACTTTATATACACATAACCAAGAAGACATTCCCTGTGGTATCTAACAACTTAAATTAATCAATTGTTTCTAGCTGCTGTCTGACCAAGAAGTGTGAAAATTAATTGGACATTCATGTGCCTTCTCATTTACGACCTGAAACAAAAGGATTTATCAACTACTTCACAGAGAAGAGATTTAACATGACATGTTTCAGCCTTAGTAGACATGCTTCCACAGTAGGTGGATTGCTGCGCTCTCTTCCAGGTGTTGTTGCCTTATGGTCCCCTATATTCTTTTACTGCTGCTGCTGTTGTTGTTAATCCTTCACTCTCGAAGGGAACCAATGACAGCACAAGGGTGATTCCTGGACTTGTGGGTGAATTAGATATCAGTAGGGCAGTGCTACATGAAGTCATCAGTCTCATCTTTCATGGTGAGAAAATTGCTGTCATGCTGAGTATTTAAAGAAAACTGAGTCACGCCCATGTGCAGGGAAACTTGGAAGGAATTAGGGCTGAGTATCAAGATATACTGGGGAAGGAATTCAGTTTTAGAAGGTGTGGATCACACTGGAATGGTCAATGAAAGCTCTGGGTACCTTTGTCATGGTGGTATGACCTTCCTGTCCTCACAAAAAGTACATTTAAGTTTTAGTCAGTACATAAGTATCATCTTAGACATGCAGGAGATACAGCTGGATCCAGTTATACTTCATCTAGGAAGTAATTTCACAGAAAACTAAAGGCAGCTAGGATGTCAATTTCTGGTTAACATAAATTAGATGTAAGTATTTTTCTGCTTATTGGTGACATACACACAAAATCAGTTTCTCAGTGATTTATCTCAATAGCAGAGAGGATATTAAAATAGGTAAGTAGGATTTGTAATACTGTGAGAATAATGGATTTAATTTAGTTTGACATAAACCTATCATCACTGCCTGAAGCTTTGCCAAATGAGAGTATAAATAATACTGATCCTAATTTTGCACATTTCTCCTCTGAAATGTCAAAGTATCAACTCAATGGTTTCCAATATATCCAGTGAAGCAAGATGAAGGGAAAAAAAGCTAGAGGATATCTACATGCCTAGACAAAGAAAGGAAATAGACCTACTTATAGACCTTTTACATGTAAGAAGTGAACCAAAAGATAAACAGAATTCAGTCTCAACAAGGAAGAGAAATCTGAATTTGTCATTGTTAGTTTCACTTTAAATTACACTTCTTAATTATATGCCATAATATATCCTATGAAGTATGTTTAAATATATTTTATAAACACTCTGAATTCATACTTCCTGAAATACCTAATTCATTTTGTACACTGATCTAATGAGAACTAAAGTTTGAATGATTTTATTATTTATCTATGCCTTGAGCCATCTTGATTACAAATTCATCTAATCCACTGTACACATATACAGACACATGCACATGCAAACATTCTACATATGTGCATATAAATGGAGCAATAGACATATACACATGCAAATAAAGTGTGTATGTACTGAAATATGTAAATACATGCATATACATATGTATGTATGTACACATATACATATAACACTGGACAAGGAAATGGCAAATAATTCCAGTATCTTTGTCAAGAAAACCCCAAATGGGGTGATGAAGAGTTGGACACAACTGAAACAATAACAGTAATATATACATATAAAATACTTATACATACAACTACACATATCTGTGTATATGTGCCTAATGGGACTGTCGGGTGGATCTGCAACAGAGAATGGAGGAAGAACATGAACAAAAATCACAGAAAATAAGAAGGAAAAGATGGGTTAAGGCTTATACCACCTGGATATTGCTAGCAATGAAAAACTAACATTTGATTCTTCTGAACTATCCAAGTTTCTGAGGTTATAACCAGTTCAAGTTCATCTCTGTATACTCACTTGCCTTTCCTTCAAATGATTTCAAATAATTTTTTTAGCCATTGGGATGTTTCTCCCTAATTCTGGGTAGATGTGTTGCCTCTGAATTGATCCAAATATCAAATAAATGGACCTCTTATGATTATTTGAGGGGTGAATTCTCAACCAAACATATGTATAACCAATAATCTTCCCAAGAAGATCAATGGCAGTCTTTTTGAATGCCTTCTTCCTTTTGTTTTTCCATTTTGATCTTATAACAATTGGGATAGCCTTTAGATGTAATACTTTCATATAAAGGCAGATATGTCCTCAAAAAGTTTTCAATTTAATTTTTATAGACAAGTTCATTGGAAAAATTGTGCAGATTTTTTATATCATGTTTTTGCCCTTGAACCATTTTTAAATTAAATTACAGATTTGTAAAAGAAAATGCACCTCTGAAGTCTCATCATGGTATAGAGATGAGACCTAATTCTTGCAGGCTACCTTAGTAACACACAAACTCTGTTACATCCTAGCAAACTGGAAAGAATTTTATATGAGTCTCCTGGGTCAATTGTTTAAAAAACAAATTGAGTAAGCTCTGTGCACCTTATGATCAGAAAGAAGATGCATGACCAGATAATGGATTTGTCAGTAAGAGTAATGTGTGAAATTCATTTTAAAATATGTAGATCACCTGGAAAATATGTAGGACATAGATGGCAGAGTAGAAACAGGACTTCCACGTGACTCCGAATCTCACCTCCTCCAATTCATGTAAAAAATTACTCTAGACAAACGTTGTAGCTACCAAACCCACAAAATGACACAGAGAAGCTAACATCCCACTGAAGACAGCCTGGCAGCCCAGCAGGAAGTGGCCAGCACAGTGCTCTGGATGCTAAGCCCAGGCATGCTCTAGCCTGAAATTTTAGCCTTAGGGTGGCCTGACCAGCCGCTGGATGGAGGGACTTCAGATCACCAGCAGCTGTAGCAGTTTCCAGAATTATCAACCCATAGATAGCAAGGACAAAGTGAGAGGTCAGTGCAGTGTGGACTTTGGAACCTGGGAATTCAGGAGTGCAATCCGGCCTTTGCTCCCAGGGTGAGAAGCAGCTGAGGCTCCACAACCATGCGTCTGCCTGCCTCGTGGCTGCTTCAGAGCTCCTGGTTTGCAGATTGTAGGGGGAACAAGTGACCAGTCTGAGGGGTAATCGCTCTTGCTTTAACCTCCTTCGATCTGGATTGCTTTCTAGGATGGAGGTCCTGGTGTGCAAGAACAGTCTGCCAGAGCATGTGGAGGCTTCAAAGAGGACACACAACTAATACCTTCAGCAGCTGCAAAAACCCCAGCTTTTGGGATAAAACTCCCTTTTCTGGTAGCAGAGTTCTACTGTGGCAAAAGTTTCAAAAGTAAAGTAATTGAGTGGCAACATGATCAAACAAAGGAAGCAAAGCAAACAGAGCATTCTGACCTTAGGCTCCTATTTTGGGGACAAAAAGGATCAAAGCATGGAACAGGAGGAAGACAGCAAAGTCAGAACTCCTGCAACAGAAGCTTCAAAGAAAAATATGAGCTGGTTACAGGCCATAGAGGAGCTTAAAAAGGATTTTGATAACCAAATAAGAGAAGTGGAGGAAAAATTGGGAAGAGAAATGAGAACAATGCAAGAAAATTGTGAAACGAGAGTCAACAACCTGACTGAAGAAAATAACAGCTTAAAAAATAGACTAACTCCCGGGTGGAGTCAAGATGGCAGAACAGAAGCAGTAACTTTTCTAAGCTCCTCAGTGAATCCCATCACTAAACTTTAAAAAGTGAATCTGAATGGATTTCAAAGTGTCAGAATCCACTGGGAGATGAATTGTGGCAGAATACAGTGCAGGAAAGTTTCCACGTGGGTCAGGGCACAGGGAGAGCACAACACTGGGGCGCTGCAGCAGCACAAACAAGAGAGCAGACTACAGGAGAGAGAGAAGGAGCCCCAGCCACCAGACTTACCCACCCTAAGGCGATTTGCAGCCATCTCACAAGCGTCAAACCACAAGACAGGAGGATCCCTTGAAGCTGGGTAAGAGAAAGCACAGGGTCCATAGCAGAGACAGTAGCTTCTCCTGGGCTATCAGCCCATAGCCTGGAAGCTTAAAAATCAACTGCCTAGGGGCAGCCAGGTGGCTCAGCAAGAAAGAGCACTGTCTCCAGTGTCAGGATGACCTGGGGATCAAATCTGGGCTCAGAAACTTAGCACCACACCCAGAAATAACTGGCCATGCAACCTTGAGCAAGTTACTTAACCCTGATTGCTTAAAAAAAATTAACTGCCTAATTTTCCAGAGGCCAGGAGGGCAAAGTAAACTCTAGATGCTCTGATTCCCCCATCCTGAGCTAGAAAACCCAGGGGATAAATATCCCACCCAGAGTAAAATCCTGAATTAGGAAAAATAGCCTCAGGCTTAGAAGCAACAGAGAAAGGTTGTAACTGAGGCAGTAAATAGTCTGAAGTGAAGGGCTGGAGGGGTCCCAACAAGCCCCACTCCACCTGACCAGAAAGAGTTCCCAAAGCCCAGGGGTTGGAGCCAGCAAGAGTTAAGAACAGAAGCCCCAGTGGACCTCAGCACTACCACCTGCTAACCCCGCCTGAGCCGTAGCCAAGGGGCACAGAGGCAGAATGCTGAAGGGGCCAGACCACCCCTCCCACACAGGTTACTCTGTGAGCCTCAGGGTAACTCAGGAGAAACACTGAGAATCCTGAAGGCAATGTGGAACATCTTATTGGGAAAGCCACTGGCCTGGAAAATAGATCCATGAGAGATAATTTTAAAATTATTGGACTACCTGAAAGCCATGATCAAAAAAAAGAAACTAGATGGAGGACTTTCAAGCATTCTTGATGAACAAACCACAGTTAAATAGAAAATTTGACATTCAGATACAAGAAGCAAGAGAAGCATGAGAAGGTAAACAGGGAAAATAAATCATAAGGAACTTATCAAAGTTGAGTTATTAACATTCCTACATGGAAAAACAATAATTGTAATTTATGAAACTTTTCTCAGTACTTGAAGGGAATATATATATATATTTATATATATATATATGTATATATGTATATGTATACATATGAGGGTATATGGGCATAGGAATACATATGTGAATGTGTGTATATATGTTTACAGGTATACATAGATAGAGGGCACAGGACCAATTTAACAAGAAGGGATGATACTTAAAAGGTGAAATTAAGAGGTGAGAGAGGAATATAATGAGAGGAGATGGGGAGAGACAGAATGGGGTAAACTATCTCATACAGAAGAGGCAAGGGGAAATGGTTACAATGGAGGGGAAGAATAGGAAGGCAAAAGGGAATTGGTCAAACTTATTCCCATTGAATTTGGCTTGAGGAGGGAATGAAATACACAATAAATGTGGTATCTCACCCTTCAGGAGAGTACGAGGGGAAGGGGATGATAGTGGGGATGATGGAAGGGAGGGCAGTCTGGTGGGGATGGAAGTTGGGAGCACCCACTTTTGAAAAGGGAGAGGATCAAAGTAGAGAATAGAACAAGAGGGAAACCTAGTCTTCTGCAATATATGCACTATGTTATTGTTTTGCATTAGTCACACATGTACAACTGAACTGCTTATCTTCCCAGTAAGGGTGGGTGACAAGGGAGGAAGGGAATGAATCTGGAATTCAAAGTTTTAAAATCAAATACAGAAATTATATATATATATATGTATATATGTATGTGTATATATATACATACATATATATATACTATTATTAATACTATTTTATGTGTAATTGGGAAATAAGATATATAGGCCCTGGGGCATAGAGATCCACTGGAAAAGTCGAAAGGGGTATGGGAGAGAGTCGATTGGAGGAGGGGATATCCTGTGGGACTGCTATTTTGGGTGGGAGGGTAGGGGAAAATTGGGGAGAAAATTTGTAACTCAAAATCTGGCAGAAATGAATGATGTAAATCAGAAGTTAATGAAGCATTTAAATTAAAAAAAAATAATAAGGCAGTTCCAGCTCTAGGTAATATTTAACTTTATGACTTTCTGACTGAGTAATAAAGCTGGACCTTTCAGAAAACTTAAGCATATATCAAGCCAAGCATTATTTTAAAATAGAGGGTTTTGGTTTAAAGAAAAAAAAAGAAAAATCTTACTCACTCTGTGTACCAGCAGGTGTATTCTAAACTGTAAGACTTTTCTGATTCTTCTTTGCTGTTTTGATAAATATGTTTATTCTCTCTCTCTCTCTCTCTCTCTCTCTCTCTCTCTCTCTCTCTCTCTTTTTATATATATATATATATATATACCTAGAAATTATCCTTCAAGGAAAATTGCCCTGATGTTTTACAACCAGAAGGCAAAAGAGAGGTTGAAAGAATTGACAGATCACCTTCTGAAAAAGTTCCCCAAAAGAAAACTCCTAGGATTATTACAGCCAGTTTCTGGAGTTCCCAGATCAAGGAGAAAATATTACAAGCATCCAGGAAAAAACAATTTGAATATTGTGGAAACACAATCAGGATAACACAGGATCTGCCAGCTTCTTGATTGAGGGTTTGGAGGGCTTGGAATATGATCATCTACAGGTCAAAGTAGACAGGATTTAAACCTAGAATCACCTATCCAGCAAAACTGAATATAATGCTTCAGGGGAATATATGGATATTCAATGAAACAGAAGAATTTTAAGCATTTTTGATGAAAAAACAGCTGAATAGAAAATTTGACATTCAGATAAGAGAAGCATGAGAAGTTAAACAGGGAAAAGAAGTCATAAGGAACTTATGAAAGTTGAACTATTTACGTTCCTACATAGAAAAGCAATAATTCTAACATATGAAACTTTTCTCAGTATGAGAATAGTTGAAGGGAAGATAAATGTATATATCTATATCTATCTTTATATAAATATACATATATATGTAATAGATATATATGTCGATATAAGAGGGTTTATGGGCATATGAATACATATATGAATGTGTGTATCTATGTGTACAGGTATATATAGACAGAGGGCACAGGACCAATTGAATAGGAAGGAATGATATTGAAAAGGTGAAATTAAGAGATGAGAGAGGAATATAGTGAGAGGATATGGGGAGACACAGAATGGAGGTAAATCATTTCATTTAGAAGAGGCAAGGGAAAACGGTTACAGGATGGCAAAAGGGAATGAATCAAACTTATCTCATTGAATTTGGCTTAGGGAGGGAATGACAAACTTACTTGAAATGGAAAGGCAAATTTAAAGATCTTCCCTGCCCCTAGGCTAAAGTACACCTGGAGCCTGGGGTCTGAGGCTTGTTTTTCAGTAATACTTTTTGATTGGCCAGTGTGTTCAGAGGGTTGTTACATTCTCTGAGCCAGGAGAAGGCTATATAAGCCCTGATGTGTAGCTTTGTTTTGGGAGCTCACTTTGAGAAGTGTTCTGTGATTTGATCAGATGAAACTCTGGGAAGCCATTGTTGAGAGACCCCAGCTTTGAAAAACCCAGATGTTGATTTGGTATGGATGTAATGGTTGGACAGTTTGGAAATCTGTCTACTTGATCTGTTTCTGTCTGTATATTCTGAAGTTCGGGGTGCTGACCTTTTTCCCTTGAACTAGCTAAACGATACATATTTGACTGATTAAAGTAAGCTTGTTAACCCATTTTGAGTTGCTTTCCTTTATCAAAGCAGATCTAAGAACCTGTGTTGGCAGACACCCTGGGGATGCTGGGGTGTTTGCTGCTACAACACTAAATTAGGGTGTCTCACCCTATATGAGAGTAGAGGGGAAGAGGAAGAAAGGGGAGATAATGGAAGGGAGGGCAGTCTGGGTGGGAGGGAAGTTGGAAGCACCCACTTTTGAAAAGGGACAGGATCAAAGTAGAGAATAGAACAGGTGGGGTGTGGGGTAGGATGTCAGGAAATATAGTCAGTCTTTCACAATATATTCACTATGGAAATGTTTTGCATAGCTACACATGTACAACCCATTTTGAATTGCTTATCTTCCCAGTGAGGGTGGGTGACAAGGGAGGAAATGAAAGAATCTGGAATTCAAAGTTTTAAAATCAAATGTTTAAAAATATATGTATATATATATATACATATATTATTATTATTATTATTATTTTACATGTAACTGGGAAATGAGATATATAAGCACTGGGGCATCGAGATCCATTGTGCCCTACTGGAAAGTGGGAAGGGTGTGGGGGAATATATTTCAGACAGAGCAGATTGGGGTGAGGGGGTATTCAGTGTGATCACTGTTTTAGGGTAGTGGGTAGGAGAAAATAGGGAGAAAATTTGTAACTCAAAATTTTGTGGAAATGAATAATGTAAACTAAATTAAAAAAGAGAAAAAAAGAAATGAAATAATCCCCTTTAAATTTTGACTCTAAGAAAATAAGTTGAGTGTATAATTTGATATCAATTGATATAAAAACATCTGTCATCTGCCTTTTAAAGTTTAAAAATAATTTGCTAAGTTATCAAGTAACACGGGTTTAAAACATGATTTTCTTTAAAAATCATTAAATGAATTTTGCCTAGGGATTAAGACCGAATTTCCAACAATTTCTGAAATGGCCCTAAACATACTTCTGTCATTTTTATTACATATTTATGTGAATCAACATTCTCAGCTTTGATGATTATAAAATCATAATATCGATCAAAGAATTGCTTTAAAATAAATTTCTTTATGATATATTATCACTAAAAAAACATACATAGGACATATGGGATCATATATTTGGAGGTAAGAAGGTACCTCTTGATTATCTAGTTCAATTCTCACTTGTATTTGAAGAAACTGAGGCACCAATCAGTGAAATGGTTTGCTTATGTTCACACAGACAGAAGAGACTTGGATTGTACCTTAGTCTTTATATTTCCAATCCAAGGATATGTTCTACCGATTTGTGATATGCCTATAAGCGACCCTTAGTAGTAGGTACTATTCATTTTTTTAAAGTGTAAGGGACAGAAAAATACATGTTAATTGAAAAAAAATATAAACGGTATTCTTGCTGCCTCCAAGGAATAGAAGCTGTTGATAGAAAAGCAAAGCTCATAGACTAGAAACAATAAGGAAAAAATAGTATTTGCATAATACTTTAAGACATACAAAATACTTTACATATGTTATCTTATTTGATCTTCACAACAACCCTATAAAATAATTCCCGTTTTTATCCCCATTTAACCAGTGAAGAACCTGAGTCTCAGTGAGGTTCAATCATTTGCCCAAGTCATACAGGTACTAAATGTCTGAGTCAGGATGTGATTTTTGGCCTCCCTGATTCTAAGTCCTTTACCCCTTCCACAGGGACACCTACCTTCCTCAAATAGTCAATACAAGTCAGAAGGTAACTAAGCACAACAATGTGTGATAGTTTAGATGCTATGATGAATTTAGATCATCCATATTCCTGAGGAACTTGTTAAATGTAGAAATTCGGTTATTCAACCTTCAGTGTTACAATTTTCTGTCAAGAAGCCTAAGAAAAGTCTAAACATTAAAAATATTTGTTTACTTCTATTAACAAATGGTAAACCACTTAATCAATACATTCTTCTGTTTCTGTAGTCTGACACCATTCTTTCCACCTACTTAATAAAAAGGGATATTGAAAAAGTACTTTCAAATGCTTGAAAACATTCTCAACAGTAAAAGGTTATCAGTGATTTTATGTAATTTTGTTACTATGGTTTATATGCAGGGAAATATAGGTTGCACTTATTTTACTGTATTTATCTCTACATAGAATATTATGAAAATATGTTACGATTTAGCAAGTAACTAGAAGAACACTACCACCAAACACAACAAAACCCTCAGGAAGTCTGGGAATCATATTTCATCATAATGCAGGAATCATTGAAAAAAATTCCTTTAGGTTATATCATTCTCCTGATTCTTGTTATTAATATTGATTTAAATAACTGCCATAAAAGGGGAAGAAAAAAGTTCAGGATAGAGACAATCATGACTTTCATTCTAGGTCAGCAATTAGTGATCATCCCTGGATGGCTTGGTGCCTGTGTAACATGAAAGGAATCAGATGTTTCCATCCAGTTGCCATGGGACTTGTATCAAAACACATATAAAACACACTTGCTGCATCCACAAATGAATAGCCTTGTTAGCTGTCTTGGTAGAAAGGTCAAGGAGTGAATAGACCTAGAAACTGAAATACTCTTTCCCTGCTAGATATAATCATTCTAAATCAAGGTTCAACCCCATGGTCAGACAACATGGGAGAAGTTTTCTCTCTTGTTACCTCTCTATGTCTGTACAGTCAGAAAAGGGGGAACTTTGTTCTCCTAGGCTATCAATAATCTCCTTTCAGGAGTATTATAATTGCTTTGAAAAGAAATACAAATAGTGTTAACCTCTCTTTTTTTCTGGTTTGCTTTTTGCCTTTTTGCTATAGTGCACACATTCTATTTTATGTTACTCTCAGAATGCTTTCTCCCCAGCTGATGGGTTCATTCCACTTGAAATTAAGCAGAATATATGTATTTCAATGAACAATCACACATCCCTTATTGAAATGTTCTTAAATATTTTCAATTTGTGCCACCAGTCAGAGAAAAAAAAGGAAAGGGGGAGGGGAGTAACAAATTTTAGGTGTGGAAAAGACAAACTTTTCCTGAGTATTAGAGGCAACATTGTGATGCCATTGATTATCCAGACAAAACATTTGAAAGTCCCTTTAATTTCATATCATTTTTTATTTTGGGGAAGAAAGTGTCAAAAATGTCAAATGCCCTTGTGGCTCATCCAGGGTTTTATGACTCCTCTCATAATTACAGACTGACTTCTAGGTGTTACATGGCAAGTTTGTTATCTGAAAATGGAAGGAGAGCCTTGGGTAACATTAGTGGAAGTCTGTCATCACTCTATTATATATTAGCATTGCTGTATGTGGGACCAGACGTTGAGGGAAATGAGAAAAATCCCTTGGTCCAAATGCCATTTGACAAGAAAAAATAAAACCACCTGTTCTACCGCATAGAAAAGTGCAAAACAGATGAAACTGAGCTTCATTCTGGTCCACAAAGGCCTACAATTCCATTTGTGTAGTTTTATTAGTTTTATTAATTATATTCTAGAGGCCATAGCCTAAAATGCACAGTTTTCATAGCACTGAAGACTTATCTACTTTTGAGTAATTAACACTTCTGTATCTCTTTATGCTCTCTTCTTTAACTGTACATTCTTGTTATCTTGGTTGTCAATTATCTTCTAAACTGGATTTTTTTAAAAAGTAACTCTATGATTAGCAAATTGCTCAGAAGTTGCTAATAGCTCTCATGAGAGCACTTGTCTCACCCCATATTCCCCACCTTATCCAAAGGTCATATTAATTATAGGACCCTTGCTGAGATTAAATCAACATGTCAGTCAGAGGGACCCACAATTGTGCTTCAGGTAGAATGTAGAAACTGAAGAATAAGGTTGCATTTAATAGTCCAAAGAAGGCCATTTAATTTTAATTCTTGAAGGTACAATCATAGCTAATGAGAAAATAAATTCCACTTAGACTTATTCACTTGTATCTTTGGCAGAGACTAATTTAAGTGAGATTTTGGCTTTTAGTTCGTGTCTGATAAAGAACTATCCAAAACTGTTACCTGCTTTTCAAGAAAGGAAGGCTAGGGATTTTTATAATCTGACCTGAAAGTTTTTGGTGGGTTATGGATGGCTGAAAGATAGCTGCCTTAATCTTAATTTCTGTTTCCCATACGCAAATTCCTTAGTGACTTTCTCCTGTTCTTTGTGTCTCTTTTTGCCTGCAAACATAAAAAAGGATTGTATTCTGAGAAGAAATGGGAATGGAAAACAGGACAGAGAAAAAGATAGAAAAACATAGTCCTAATATAAATTAAATTTCTCACAGGTCTCCAAATATTCTGAAGGTTCTTTACCACATTGAAGTCAATTCACTATTTTACCTCCTTTTCTTTCATTTTCTTTCTCACTACCAAATCTTTAATTTTCTTCCCTCCCTATGTTTTATTCTTCAACAATTCAGAATTTTAAATCATCTCCCTCAAGGATCAAGTTAAGGGGCAATGGCCCAGGAATGCGCTGGAATAAGTTTGAATTATTGACCAAGAACTAATTGTTAAATTCTCAGTGTGAGCAAACACTACAGAATATGGCCTGACATTTTTTTTACATTGTCTAGACTTAATAAAGTTATGTTTAAAAAATAATGAAGATTAAACTTAAAAGTATGCTTTGCATATTTTATTGTTGTTTGGAAAGATTATTGTTAAATATTTACCAGCACACTAATGACCATATTTCTAAATTGCTTCAGTGTATACTAGTTTGACTGTACATACAATTTTGCCCCCTCAAAATGGCTTTAATAAATGAATCCATTTGTTTGATGGATCTGACTCTGAATCAATCTGAATCTGTGTCAATTTCTGATTTGTTCCCCTTTTAGTAAGAAGCAAATATAGTTAAAACCAGAAAATATAAGTGAGAAGATGAGACTATATTATTATTTCCACAGTGAAATCAGAATGGAAAAGTAAATGACTGTGGCTAATCATAAAATCTTAAAAAAAAAGTTCTGTCTCCTTTCCTTTCCTTTTATGCTTCTCAATATCTACTCTCTTCCTTTCTCCCCTTTTTATTTCTCTCAGTCCTTTTTTCCTTCTGCCCATTTCCTTCCCTTTTTGACCATTCTTCCTTCTCACCACAATCCCCTGCAATCTATTTTTGTTTTAATTTACTTCTTGTGCCCCTACCTGTAGGTGAAGTAGGTATCCAAATGAGAAGACTTGTCAAACTCTCCCACTCACACTGAAATGTGTAGCTTCCTGAAATCATACCATAGCATGATATTCCAATCACTTCTATCATTCCTTTGAGACTCTGCCAGGGATTGCTAAAATGTGCACATGCTATTTCGGGGGGGGGGGGGGGAAGTGAAGAAAAATTGCAGTATCTATTGCTCTTACATTAGCATGGATGATTGATTCAATTCACTATGTCATTTTAGAAAGGAAGTGAAGAGCTTTAAGTTATTGGAATGCAGTACAAGGGCGTTATTGGAGGTGAGAGACCGGAGGAACTGCTGTCCTGCGTACTAGTGCTTGGGGACAGATTACAAAAAAACAAAGAAGCAAACAAAGAGAAAACAGATTATGAAAAAAAAACACCTTTTGTTTTCTTCTCTTATTTAGAGGCATAAAAAAATGTTCTGTCTCTCATGCAAATATGTTAAAGGTATTCCACCATTTGGAGGAATGAATTTTACTGTGTTTGTGTTAAGGAGAACTAATTTATACTTTTGAGTTTCATAAATTTTCACACTCTCTGACCTAATTCCCAGTACTCTCAAAAACACAAATTTTCTGGCAGTTGGATAGAGTTGGGGCTTTTCCTTTGGTTATGAAAAAGGAAAGCTCACTTGCACAGACAAAGATAATCATGTGACCTTTCTCTTTGTTGGCACCAGTCTAATCAAATAATCTAATCTTACTTTCATTATAAAAGGTAACATTTAAAAAAAATAAATTAAGACAAACTGAATGTTCAAACATAAGAAATGAAATAGAATTCTAATAATCCTATCTGGAAGAAACATTTTTATAGAATGTTAATTTTTAAAAGTTAGAATTAGTAAAAAAAAAATAGGAAAATGTTTGATTTTAACCACTTGACAGAGTTGAAAAACTAATTTGCATTGTAAAGAACACTACCAGCCAGAGGAGATAATTGAAATTGAAACATATTTGGAGGCATTAAAATATTATTTTTCTGTGTTTGCGATAGCTTCTGATTAGTTGTTGTTGAAAAAACTCAGAGTAGTTAGTGATGTATTCTTTATTAATGATTATAATTTTCTTCAGAGAGAAATGTACTGTTCAAATGTAAATGGGTCTTCAAGCTACTGAATAAAGCCAGAATATCAATCACTCTTAAAAATTCAACAACAAGCAAAAAATGAGTAGGAGATAGGTTTTTTTTTTTTTGCTTTATTCTGTTCTCTAATTGCTAAAAGTAGTCTACTCTTTAATGTTGTGAAATTTTTCTCTAAAATATAGTTGTTTGCAATATCAAAAATTATTTGGTCCAAAATAATTCAATTTTTAAATTTTAGGAAATATGCATAGAGAAATATTTAGTGAATTTTGCAAGATGCTTAAAAAAAAAGATTTTGTCTAAATCTTTAAGAGAATATGCACTTAAAAGTATCCAAAATCCACATCCATATTTGAAAGACTGGCCCAAATCATTTCTAATTCATGACCCCCTTTTCACCATTTTTTTAAAACCTGAAAAGGTAGGAAACTCTAAACTCAATCTTTGCAAAATTCTCTTCTATTTAACACTCCTTCCAGAAAAAAAGAGCATGTCTGTCAAATGCCCTGCTGACCAACAATAGTCTTTTTTTTCTGTATCTAAAAAATAAGCTGCATCTTTCTTGTTTAAATGTATTATTAGAATAAGAGTGCTAAATAGGATCATTTTTGCACTGTTGTTGATTTTTCCTTTTTTTTCATGAAATTGCAGAGGTAAAAATGTACCAAGAAAATCTGTCATAGAGGAAAAAAAGCCAAAATAACTACATTTTGAAAAAACATATAATAATATTGGCACAGTTTTCATGTAATATACTGTTCACCATTATGGTACAGGGGAAAGAATACTGGCTCTGGAGTCAAAAGACATGAGTTCAAATATTATCTACCTCTTGATATTTGCTACCTCTGCAACACTATCAAGACCATGAATATGTCTCATTTTCTTTTTAAATAAGTTTTACCACTAGATCTATGATCTTTTGCCAAACTGTTTCCAGGTATCTGAAAACCCATTCATACTATTTTTTTAGTACCAGCAACAATGAAAATTTAGTAGAGTGTTAAAACATTCCCTGTCTGAATCTTGGAGTTAGGACTCAGGACTTAACGTTTAAAGTCTGAAGTGTCCTACTGACTGGGACAGATGATGCAGACTTGTAATCTCAGGTACTGGGGAAGCTGAGTCAGGTGAATCTCTTAAGTATAAATAATCTGTTTTCTTGTAGCTAAGTGCAACATCAGTATGAGGCTCCAAGAGCAGGGGACTACCAGTTGCCTAAGGTTCATGGTAGAAATGGAGCATACCAGCTATCATATCCAAACAGTAGTTTGATTGATTAACCTTGTAAATAGGCTCTTACTCCCAAATCTGTGATATGGGGGAGACTCGGGCTTTTAAATCAATCAGTCCTTCCACCAATCAATAATAAAGTAAATGAAAGGAATAAATAGATAGTTAATATAAACATAAGTGAAGGAATGAATGAATGAATCAATCAATGAACTGCATCACCTTTTTCCAAATTTTACCTTTTCCTGAGCTCTTTTCCTTACTAGCTCTGTAATGCTGAGTCTCACTTGTTCTCTTTGGGCTTTAAATGACTTTACTACAAAATGAGATGTTTTCCCAAGTAATCTGAACATTTTTTCTGGTTCTAAATCCTATGGTTGCCACTATTTGTTTGACATCATGACTTTCATAGTTATGCCACACTAAGAAGGGTACAGAGGTGAGCTTGATCTCATGATAGTATGCCCCTAGAGACAGCAGGAGAATGAGACTACAGGGTGCTCTAACTTAAAATCCCACACATGTACCCAGTTCATTGAGCATAACAAAATGTGGAAAACTGTTTCCTAAAACTCAAACACTTCCTTTGTCCAACTCCATTATCAATTTTATGGATCAGTTCCTTGTCTCTGTACTAGATTCAATTTGTAGCCTTGGATCCAAATCTTACTTATGCATTTGCAAATATACAGTGTTCTTCTTTCTTGAGATTCCTAAAATCACAGGAATTATGATACTTAAAACATGAAAAAAAAGATATTTACTGACATTTCTAACTGTTTGGAATGGTGGCCTTAACAATGTTCCCAACAGAACAACAGGTAGGTCTCAGAAGATGTGGCAACAGTGAGTCATGTGTATGTTCACCTGTTGTATAGATTGCAGAGAAAATTATTTTTCAGGAATAGATTGGACTAGATGGTTGCTTCCAACTATGAAAATCTTTCCTAAGTACCATAGGGTGTTACCTTGCTTGTAATAGCCATATGCCTAACACATACTAAAATAATTTTGAACATTTTTTATTGTGAGATTACACTATTACCTTTCATTCCCCTAAAACCTGCAGATCCTTTTCAAACTGCTGCCAACACTGCCATTTCTGTGACAGTGCTCTGTGACACAGACACAGAGAAAGACAGAGAGATGATTGAGGTTATAATATGCTGTAGAACACTGGTGTGTAGGATAACAATTGCACATGTTAAGGCATTCACTTTGGCAAGGAAAACAGTCACTTTATTTTCAGACACTGAAGATGGAGAAAAGAGGAATTTCAAAGGGATTGAACTTCAAGATAAGGGGAAAATAGGAGTTCACATTGAATAACCTCAGTAAAGTAAAAGTTTAAAGAGTCAGTAGAGGAAGGTCATGTAGGGGACTTGAGAAAAGAAGAGAATTTATTTACTGATAACCTCTAATTGAAATAGTGACTCTAATAATGATCCCCCAAAGCAGCAGGTGTGTCTAAGAGGATATAAAAATGAATCATGTGATTGAATCATGTTGTCTTCTTTCCTTTGTCACTCTTTTCAAGACAAAAATAACATCAATTTAAAATATGTAGTAACTCCCAAAAAATATCAGCTCTGGCCTAAAGTTTTCAAGCATTTCAATGCAGAAGGTATGCTTTTGCTCTATTCTAAAGGGTTTCTAAGAATCAGATTATAAGGGTTCTAGAAGAGGGGATTTTTACTTTAAATAGTGGGAAGAATACAGGGAATATAACTTCTGACCTTCTGGGTATTGCCAGCAGCACTTTCTTTTCCCCTTTGCTTGACAACTGTAATGCCAAGCAAAGGCAACTTCCCAAGGTTTAAAATACCAGTATAGCTGCTCTCCATTTTATTCAGTGACAAATTAAGAGCAGAGAAAATCAAAATATAGCATAGTTCAAAATACAGCATTCACCACATGTAATTCAATAATTCCCAAGTACTACTCCACACCTGGACATTACATTCTTTTAGTTAATCACAAAGTCCCTCTTCTAAGTACTACTCCACTCCTAGGCAGTACATTCATTTAGTCAATCACAAACCTCTCTTCTCACATGGAGATTAGTTTCCAATCATAAGCAAATTACATTCATTTGGTCAATCACAAATCATAAAAAAGTCAAAAGTTCCCCACCCTTGGATCAATACTGAATAGGCCAACTACTCCAGAGTTACGACAAGCTTAAGCACAGCATTTAATACCCTAAGAAAGGTCTTTTCTTCATCTTGACCTGAGGCAAGTTCTCAGCAATCTTTGTTCCTGGGGAGACAAAGCTTAGCAAGGACACAAGATACATTGCCTGTGTCCTCATTAATTCATTTTCTGTCTGCAGAACAGTCCTAGGACCCCTGAAAACATTAGCAAAACCCTCTTCCAGGATTTATGTAAACAAACAACAAGAAAATCTTTCTTCAGGACTTCTGAACCAATAGCAAGGTTCCAGGACCTCTGCAACAACAGCACTGGCCTTCACAAGTGGGCACAATTCACTGTCTGTCTGCAGAACAGTATCAGGACCCCTGAACCAACAGCAAGGTTCCAGGACCTCTGAAACAACAGCACTGTCCTTCACCATTGGACAAATCTGACAAAACAGCATCAACACAGACAGACAAAGTACCGGCATAACAGCCATGTCTCCTCAGTCCTTGGCAGCTCTGGGTGGCAGCTCTCAAAAGTCCTGGGCAATTCGAACTGGCCCTCAGCCATCCTCTCCATCTCTGCCTCCATGATGCTGCTTCCAAAAAATTCTTCTGCCTCTCTCTCTGCTTGTGCCTCTCTAAATTCAAGTCACCACCTCCTCCCAATTCATCCCTCTCTTTTCAAGTCAACAAGTCCATCCCATGAGGGGGATTCACAAACTCTGGGTTTTAACACAATTAATCCCCAAACCTAGCCAATACAGGGGTTATCTTTAAATTCCATCACTATTACAGCAATATACATTATTTCTTTGGACCAATCATTTACTTTCCCTTGGTTTCAATGTCCTAAACTGTGATCTCAAAAGGATTCATCATATCATTTGCATAAAACACAATATTAAATAGGACAAGCATTTGTTTGTATTTAAATTCCATCCTATTTAAAAATGTTTTGCATATGTATCTTTAAGATAATTTTTTGATAATTACATATTTTTATAAAAATAATTTCTGATATTTCTGAATATTTTTATTGACCTCAAATGTTCTTCAAAGTCTCTATTGAATAGGTTTCACCTACTTGATAAAGAATCCCAAAGTTTTTGACTGGTAAGAGGAGTCAGTTGTATTTTCAAATACCTTTCAAGAGCAGTATTCACAATATGAATTCTATGCAACTCTTTTGTAGATCAGGGAAAACATGATCTCATTACTGTGCAGATTACAATAGATCTTTACTTAATCATATTGTAAACCCTCTGGTCTTTGCATTGTTGTGGGTAGGGCCCTTCCTTGTGTGAATTACCAGGATAGTACTGTGAGTACTATTTTTTGATAAACTTTTATAAATTTCAAAACTTCATTTTACTTCAGAAAAAGCTTCATTTTTAGTACATGTCATGATCTGTTATTATTCTTGCTGCATGCCTGTAATAATAATGAAATTTCACGTTCCTTTTGTATTGCTGAGCTGAGAGGTACTTAGCACCTAGTTCAAATTAACCATCTGTTAAAGAAACAGAAAGTATGAACTCCTGTTGCAGATGTAACTGAAAGGAACTGAACAAGGAGGAGCAATACTGTATAGAAGGAAAAGCCCCAGAGAGGGAGAGTCAGATCTTGGAGGCAGGTTATGGAGGCTGAGGAAGAGAGGCTCAGGCTGGAGAGAATGATTTTTATTTTGAGAACCTGGATGAAGTGATTTTGATTCTGGTAACCAGCTGAAACTTCTGAGCCAGGGCTCCTGAGAAGCTGCTGAGGAGCTGCTGGGTCCAAGGGCCAGCCAAGCTGCTGAGGATTTCCAAGGAACAGCAGGAGATGCAGAAGTCTGAGGAAGCATGACTGTGGTGTCAGTATTTTGTTTGTTTATGAATTTGTTAAGTCTTGACTTCCTGGGAGCAGAGACTGTTTATGATTTAAGGTGGACTGGACACTGTGAACTTCAGTGTGAAGCAAGACCTGCATAAAGAGCTGGGCAAGGAATTGGGAACTGTCTGCCTTTGAACTCAAGTGTCTGTTTGGTGGATTCAGGTAGGGGCTGCCTGCCTTGTGTCAAGATGAAAAGACCTCTCTGTGGGTACTCAGTAGTGATGAAATTGCCATTTACTTGTGACCAAGGGGTAGATGGCTTGTGTATTTCCCAATAACCATTAAGAGAGTACTGGATAGTGACTGATGACTGAGTAGTGACTGATGATTGAATAGTGATTGATGACTGAATACTTCTGAAAAGCTGGTTGTGCTTGGCTTTACAATGCCTTCCTTTTCTGATTGCAAATCTCTGAGATAATATTCATTTTATATGTACATCTCTTCACACAAATAAATTGAAGATCATACCCCCTTAATTTCTGATCTCTTTCATATTTCTAGTAATGGTTGAATATTATTTAGTTTGGTTTGCCACTGCCAGTCAGAAAGGTCCAGGAATGGTGGTTTTCTAATAGTATGATCTGTATTGTTATATAAAGGATCATAGATTTAGAAGTGGAATAGATCTTAGAGTCAATTGAATGCAACCCCATCTTTTTATAGATATGGAAACCAAGGTCAAAAGAAGTTAAATGGCTAGTCCAAGGTCATATAGTGAGTAAATGATTTCAATGGGATTCAAAAGTGGTTCTTCTTAACTCCAAATGAAAAACTCTATACATTGTAAAAATCTGCTCTGTCTTTAATAAACCAGGTACCTTTCCTCATAGATAATGGAACTTGGGAAATAGAAAAGTTGAATGTTTCTAAAATTTTCATTTCATTTCCTGTCTTTTTTTAGGAGCATCTGGAAACAATAATCAGTAAACATCTTAGGGATATGAGCCATTAAAACATTACTCAGGCTAATTTTGAAGCTGAATTACTAGAATGCCACCCCTTCAACTAAAAAGAGAAAGGACATAAGTAAATATTAGAAAACTAGAGTGGTACTGGATATATTCCTTTGGTGGAGCTAATCACTTGTAAGGGGTGGGGTAGGTATGGAAAGAAAGAGAATGAAAGAATAAAGTTAGAAGTGGACCATAGGACTGAATTGAATTCACTCTCTTAACTACATGTACATTTTCTTAATTTGAGGATTGAAATATTAGTGTCATTAATATTTGTACTGAAAAAGTACAAGAGTTGTGGGTGTTCCAATTTTTTTTAATTTTTCCCATGGATTAAGGTACTTATGCATTCCTTTCAAGATAGATATAGAATTAAAACTTCATTATAAATTATTTTGTGTCATTATAAAAGAATTTATTAAAATTTAAGTGCATTAATGTTGCTTTATTTAATATGATTAAGTTTTTATTTTGACAGTGTGCAGCATAAGTGTTATGCTTGAGTGCCACCATGGTTTGGAACTTTTAGCAGCCAATCAGGCCAGATTTCTAATGCCATTTCATAATTATTTGTACTGCTCTGATGAACTAAATAATTGCAGGCTGTGAGAAGAATATCTAGATGTGTAATTGCCATTATTTAGGATTTAATTTAAGAGTTCCAGCTGTGAACTCATTTTTGAGGGAATTTTCTTGATCTGACTCTGGGCAAAGAAACAAAGTAACTTTCGCCCTCAGATGAAACATATCATGCAAGTGAATGAAGCCCAAACTGAAAATTGTATGAACTGAATAATGTGAAATTTCAAGTTACACAATATCCCCCCAACCCCTTTCTTTCATTTGACATATTTTAAGCCTCTGGATTTGAGAGTGGATCAGGTTGATTTTATCTGAAATTAAATATTTAAGCTTAAATATACTTTGTTTCATAGTTCTATTTTACTGCAGAGAATCAATTATCAAGTGTGGCTGATAGTTTGTGGGACATTGAAAAGAGCAATTTGCAATGGAGTGGCCCAAAATAGATAGGGTTGCCTCACTAAATTGAATTAGAACTCTGTTTTAGTTATCTCCCAGAGAAAATTGGGCAGCATGGCAAAACAAAGAGAACACTGGACCAAGACTCCAAAACCTGGGTTCTAGGGGAAATATATTTTCAATGCCTATATCAGTGTATGACTGTGTGACTCAGGAGATACTATACTTGGGGAAATGCTTTACAAACTATAGAGACCATCGAAAATGGAAGTGAAAATATGATCAGTCAGCCTTTAGCAGCATGGAATGAGTTAAAGTGTTTAGGCACAGGTAAAGTTTGTGAGCCCTGTTAAAATTTGCAAGTGAGATAGCTCACGTGGTGTCACTAATCTTTGAAAGATTATAGAGAATTAGTGAAATACTGTTAGATTGGTTAAGGGTAAAAGTTTATTGAACCACTTCAATTTTATATAAACTACATCTGCTAACATATTCTTCTCCTCACACTTACCCTATGGCTTACTCCATATAACAAACCAGAAATAACCCTCTGAGATTTCTAGATCATAGATCCTGTAGACCTTATTCAGGCCACATTTGGTGAATTGTGTTTTTCTAGGTTCCAAATTATAGGAAAGACTTTGATAAGCTAAGCGATATTCAAGAAAGAATGACCAAAATGATGAGGGGACTATTATTCATGTCATAGGAATATCAATTTAAGGAATTAAAGATGTATAGCCTGAAGAAGTGAAGAATCAGAACACATGATGACTGGCTTCAGTTAAATAAAGAAGTATATTGAAGCATGCTTGTTATGTTTGATACTATAAGGTACAATATGATAGAAGCAGTGGGGGGAATTTGCAAAGGGAATTGATATTAAAAAAAATTCAAGAAATGGAAATATACAAAAGAAGAGGAGGTTGCTTTGGGGGTGGGTTTCAATTTGATAGAAGTCATCCAGAAGAAATTGTCTTGGCTCATTGTTTTTTTTAATTTTATTTTTTTTGGGAGGGTGGATATTTTTGAAGTGATTCTTGTCCAAGTATGATTAGTACTAAATTTCCTCTGAGTTCTCTTCTAGATCTTAGATAATGTGATTCTGAAGCATTACTTGTGTTTTAATAGGTAGGGATGTTTATGTATAAATTATAATAGGACAAATAGAACAAAATTTAACTTTTTAAGATATACTAAGAGGAAATTCGTGTTTGTCTAAAACTATATTTCTTTTCAATTTAATATGAAATTTAATCCAGTGGATCAACAATAAACAGAAAGAGTCTTACTGGTAAAAAAAAAAAAAAAAAACTTAGGGGGGGCGGAGTCAAGATGGCAGAGTAGAAGCACAACCACCCAGTGGCTCCAGCTTCCACCTTCCCCAATCCATGTAAAAAGGGGATTATAAATAAACTTTGGAGTTGCAGAACCCACGAAATGACACAGAGAAGCTAACCCCCCCCTGAGGACAGCCAGCAGGAATTGGCCAGATCAAAAGCACTCTGAGAAACAAGCCCATCCCCACCCCGAAGCTTTAGCCCCAGGGCAGGCCTGGCCAGCTTCAGGCCAGAGGGACTCCAGATCAACAGCAGCTGTGGCCAGTTTCCAGATTTATCAACACATAGATGCAAAGGACAAAGTGAAAGTCAGTGCAGTCTGGACTTTGGGACCCAGTAGGTGGGATTGCCTGGCTTTTGCCCCCAGGGAAAGAAGCTGCTGAGACTCTGGCATGAACAGCCAGCACCAAGTGGCAACTTCAGCTCCTGGCCTGCAGAGTGTAGGGAGACTAAGCACCAGTCTGAGGGATAATCTCTCTTGCTTTAACCTTCTTGGATCTGGATTGCAGTCTAGGGTGGAGGTCCTGAGGTATATATCCAGCTTGCCAGAGCATGTGAAAACCTCAGAGAGGGCACCCATTTAATACCTCTGGCAGTTTAGAAAACCCCAGCCTTTGGGACTAAAGCTCCCCTGTCTGGGGGCAGAGTCCTACTGTGGAAAAAAGACCAGGGCCCAAGTGACTGATGGGTGACATGAAAAGGCAAAGAAAACAAAGCAGACAGAAGATTCCAACATTAGACTCCTATTTTGGCGGAAAAAAGGAGCATAGCATGGAACAGGAGGAAGACATAACGTCAGAACTGCTGCACCAAAAGCTTCAAAGGAAAATAGGAGCTGGTTACAGGCCATAGAATACCTTAAGAAGCAGATAAGAGAAGTGGAGGAAAATTTGGGAAATGAGAACAATGCAAGAAAATTATGAAATGAGAGTCAACAGCCTGACAGGAAAATAACACCTTGAAAAATTGACTAACTCAAATGACAAAAGAGGTTCAAAAAGGCAATGAGGAGAAGAATGCCTTAAAAAGCCAAATTTGGCAGATGGAAAAAGAATCTCAAAAGCTCAATGAGGAGAATCATTGCTTCAGAATTAGATTGGAGGAAATGGAAGCTAATGAATTTATGAGAAATCAAGATGCTTTTAAACAGATCCAAACAAATGAAAGAATAGAAGGCAATGTGAAATATCACATGGGAAAAACCACTGACCTGGAAAATACATCTAGGAGACATAATTTAAAAATCACTGGACTACCTGAAAGCCATGATCAAAGTAACAACCTAGAAATCATCCTCCAGGAAGTTCTTGAAGAAATCTGCCCTGATGTTTTAGAACCAGAGAGCAAAATAGAGGTTGAAAGAATCCACTGATCACCTGCTGAAAAAGATCCCAAAAAGAAAACTCCTAGGAATGTTATAGCCAGGTTCTGGAATTCCCACATCTAGGAGAGAATATTACAAGCAGCGAGGAAGAATCAAATTGAATATTGTGGAAACACAATAAGGATTACCCAGGATCTGGCAGCTTCTACATTGAGGGATCAAAGGGCTTGGAATATGATATTCCAGAGGGCAAAGGAGCTGGCATTAAAACCAAGAGTCACCTACCCAGCAAAACTGAGTATCATGTTTCAGGGGAAAATATGGTCATTCAGTGGAATAGAGGACTTTCACGCATTCTTGCTGAAAAAAACAGAGTTGAATAGAAAATTTGACATTCAGATACAACAAGCAAGAGAATCATGAGAATGTAAAAGAAATCATAAGGAGCTTATCAAAGTTGAACTATTAACATTCCTACATGGAAAAACAATAATTGTAACTTATGAAACTTTTCTCAGTAGTTGAAGGGAATAGAAATATATATATA
>NW_027186315.1:1217815-1250449 GCF_028583685.1 Petaurus breviceps papuanus | reverse complement strand
ATATATATATATATATATATATATATATATATGTTTACAGGTATACATAGATAGAGGGCACAGGACCAATTTAACAGGAAGGGATGATACTTAAATGGTGAAATTAAGAGGTGAGAGAGGAGTATAATGAGAGGAGATGATGAGAGACAAAATGGGGTAAACTATCTCATATAGAAGAAGCAAGGGAAAATGGTTATAATGGAGGGGAAGAATAGTAAGGCGAAAGGGAATGGGTCAAACTTATTCCCATTGAATTTGGCTTGAGGAGGGAATGACATACACACTAAATAGGGTATCTCACCCTCCAGAACAGTAGGGGGGGGAGGGGATGATAGGGGGGATGATGGAAGGGAGGGCAGGCTGGTGGGGAGGGGAGTTGGAAGCACCCACTTTTGAAAAGGGTCAGGACCAAAGTAGAGAATAGAACAAGTGGGAGGTGGGATAGGAGGGAGGGAAATATAGTCAGTCTTTTACAATACTTCTACTATGTTATTGTTTTGCATTAGCCACACATATACAATCTATAATGAACTGCTTATCTTCCCAATAAGGGTGGGTGTCAAGGGGGGAAGGGAATGCATCTGGGATTCAAAGTTTTAATATCAAATATTCATAGATAGATAGATAGATAGATAGATAGATAGATAGATAGATAGATAGATAGATAGATAGATACTATTTCACATGTTATTGGGAAATAAGTTATACAGGCACTGGGTCATAGAGATCCACTGGAAAAGTCGAAAGGGGTATGGTAGAAAATATGGGAGAGAGCAGATTGTAAGAGGTAATATCCTGTGGGACTGCTATTTGGGGGCTTTGGGTAGGTAAAAATGGGGAGAAAATTTGCAACTCAAAATCTGGTGGAAATGAATGATATAAATCAGAAATTAATAAAGCATTTGAAAAATTTAAAAAAATGCTAGGCTCTCACAACTCCCTCTTACCCATGATATAGATAAGCTTATAGAAAAAGAAAAATTTGAGGATGTTTTCAGGGTCTGAATGGTGCCTTACATCAGGATAAAACATAATCACTGCCCAATACTTGTTGTATTTCCTTAACATTTAGCTCAGTCAAATGCATTGCATTGTCATCAGGGACCTAAAAAGAGGGACAAGGGGTGCACAACCAAGGCACACAAGAAAAGCTGCCCAAGTAACCAAACCCACCAGAGTGATGTAGACAGTTCTTTCCCAGCAAAATTTTACACGGTCTTTAGTTCCAACCTCCACCAAACTCCTCAATCATAAAAGAACTTAACTCTAAACCATGAAAGATACTGTAGAAAAGATTAGCTTCTGGAAAATCTTTAATAGATTAGTTCTTATGACCTGCCTTTATGTATCCTCAGAATGGCAGAAAATCTGATATCCTCACTTTGAGTATTGGTAGTAATAAGACCTTCATTACTCACATATCAATTGCCTTGCCTTCTTTAACATGTTGAAAAACCATTCAAAGTGAGGAATTCTTTGGAAGATTATCTCACAGATAATTGCTAATTACCTCTCCTAATTGCAATGAAACTTTTTTTCAGTAATTAGCAAGACACTTCTGATTACTGATCACTTGGTGAAGTAGGACTGATAAAGAGTGGAAAGGCAGAAATTGATATTTGTTTGAATAAGCACACACACATACACATAAAACTATTGGTCATGACTCCTCCTGATGATTTCTGATTTACAAAGAACTGTGGATATCAGACTCAGTAGGAAGGTTCTAAATGACACGAGGAACAAAGATGTACTTCTTTAAAGGGCTGTCTTAGTACTGTAGTCTCATTAATTTTGAGAACAATAGAGGATGATCTCTTGAAAAGATTTAAGAGATTCGTATACTTTTTTGGTAATCAGTCATCTAAGTGTAAAGAAAACAATAATTAATATTATAAAATATCCAGTATGATTATCTGGTGTTGCTATGTCCTTGCTGATGGTATTTATCTCAACAAAGATTGTTTGTGCAACCTAACATGTTTTTAGTCCTAAAAGGGGAGAAAGACCTATAAGCTTTCCTAAGGCTATTCTATTTCTCCTTTATTTTTTTCCCATGAAAGGCAATCATTGTAAACTTCATTTCCTTCTATGGCATAGTTGTGGCTTTAACAAAAATGGCTTTCATAATGTATTTCATAAAGCTATCACCTTCAGAGTCTTGCTCATATAGTTAGCTGAACTCAAACCATGCTGCTAAATAATGATAGCTCTATTTGTAAGTTTGGAACAGAGCTTGGTGATATAGACCCAAAGTATGCCTTTGATACTAGCTGTGTAAACATGGGACAGTCCTTTCTCTGAACCTCAGTTCTCTCGTATTAGCATAAAAGAATCCACGCCTGTAGTACTTGCCTCATAGGGTTGTTGTGAAGCTTAAAAGGAGATAATAAATAGAGAGTACTTTGAAGATTATAAAGTACCATAGAAAAGTCATTTATTATCATTAGATAATCTGGTGGCCTGGTTCTAGTACTGAAGAAACCATGAAAGAATATAGTTTAAAAATGCCTTTACGTATCAAACTACCTAACAAACCTCACATAAATCACATAATTTACTATCAGAAAAGGGAAAAATCAGTCTTGGTAAAGTCTATATGGATTTTTCAGAAATATTTTTGTCAAAACTTATTAATGACAGCCAACTTTCTTTTAAAAGCACTCTCAATTATGTCTGAAACTTCTGTAATTATTCCAGTCCTATACCAGTCATTTGAAATATGAAGAATATTATGCCCTATCATTTCTAATAATGTATGTTAATTTGCTTCTCCTAAATTTAAAGACTTTGTAGATAGAGACAAATCTTATCTCTAAATGTTAGAAGTCAATACTATGGAAAAAAATGGCTTCTTATGCTGTATTTTTTTTTAAAAAGTTATGCTTTTTAAATCCAGTCTCATATAATTAAAGGTTGTTTGAAATCCAAATGTCACCTGATTCCAGTAAGTCTCTAGGAATGCTGGAGATGACTAGAAGACATTTTATGTCCCCCCAGGTCCAGGATGGGCAGCTGGTGCAGTAGAGAGATTTCTGGGCCTGGAGTCAAGAAGACTCATCATCCTGAGTTCAAATTTGGCCTCAGACACTAGATGTCTGACCCTGGACCAGGGGTGGGGAACCTGCATCCTCAAGACCACATGTGGCCCCCTGGGTCCTCAAGTTCAGCCCTTTTACTGAATCCAAACTTCACAGAACAAATCCCCTTAATAAAATGTTTGTTCTGTAAAACTTGGACTTAGTCAAAAGACTGTACCCAAGGACATAGAAGGTCACATATGGCCTCAAGGCTGCAGGTTCCCCACCCCTTGTCCTGTGCAAATCACTTAACCCTATTTGCCTTTGTCTCCTCATCTTTAAAAACAACTGGAGAAGGAAATGGCAACCCATTGGAGTATCTTTGCCAAGAAAACCACAAAGGGGGCCATGAAGACTGAAAATGATGGAACAAAAGGCCCTAGATCCACACACAGTATTCTTTTTTTGGTGTATCACACAGAGCACTTGCAATGGGTCCATCTGAACTTATGCTTTGACTTAACCCAAATTTTATGAAATGTTTTCAATTACTCATATCTGTGTACATGTGGTTCTGGCACCCTTTTCTAATTCCAATATAATGAAAACCTCCCAAAGTCTGAAAGAGAGAGGGGAGCAAACCTCCTTTCTGGCTTGCTTTCCTCTACCAAATAATCTAATAAATTTCTTTCTAAAATGATTTCATACTTTTGGGTCTGTTATTGAGAATAATAATAACTAATTATGGAAATGTGACCCTGCATAATCGCAGGTTTCCTCTGCTATTACCGTGTTTCCCCAATAATAAGACACTGTCTTATTATTTTTTTTGGACAGAAAAACACCAGAGGGCTTATTTTCAGGGGAGGGCTTATTTTAATGAACATTGACAGCAATTTTAATAAACAGGTAAATGTGAACAAAAAAATGTACCTTTATTCAATAAGCAAATCACTGGGGAAGAACAGGATGACGCTCTCACTGCTGCAGCTCTGATTGGATGCAGCTCGGAGCGCGGCGTGCATTTCACGGGGAGGGGGGTGACGGTGCATACAGAGGGTACCGTAATGTAGCGTGTAGCGCAGGGGATCACCTTCACTACAGTAGCGATCTCAATAGGGCTTATTTTCGGGGGAGGGCTTATTTTAGAGGAATCTTACACAGTAAGGGGAGGGCTTATTTTCGGGATAGGTCTTATTATCGGGGAAACACGGGTATGAAAGAAAAGGAAAATCCCAGTTTATAAATGAAACTTACAATGACTATGTTGATATGTTAAAGTCCAAGTCAGAAATTACCTTTATAAAAGCCTGAGTTGAAGTAGCAATCAGATATGGAAATTTTGGAATCACAAAAGTCACATTTTATGAGCCAAATGAGCATTATGAATGATATCAGGAAGATCCCTTCTTCTGCTTGCATTAAGCTTCCAATAGCCCACTGAGGAATAACCTTAGCAGGGTGCTACTTGGTGCCCTTCTTCCTCAGCCTCCCTAACAATATCTTCTTCTTTCTCCTCCCTGGTTGGATGCTGATCAACTGTCTCCCATCCTTCTTCATATGAGAATGAATGGAGAATTTCAAAGCTCAGATCAGAAATGATTGAAGCAATCAGAGAAGCTGTGATATACCTTGCATATACAAATGATGGAGTTAGAATAGCCATGTACTGTTTGTGACATGGCACACCAAAGGACAGAAAAGTTATTATTAAAACAATGAAGACTTACATTGAAAAAGTAGCCAATGGTGAATTTTCTCATTTAGTTTTGCTGGCAGCCTTATGTTGTGTTGATACTAAGCTTATGATTCAAATAGTTATATCAGAAATCATCAATTCCCTGCCAAAAATAGTGAACAAAAAATATGGAAGGAAAGTTCTTTGGTATTTACTAAGCCCTAGAGAGCCTGCACACATTGTACCTGAAATCATTGAGGTTCTACAGAAGGGTGATGGAAATGCACATATAGTAAAAAAAGATAATATAATCCACCATAAGGAGATTTTGGAGTCTATTTCCCCAACCATGTTTAGTTATATACAGGAGCACGTCCAGAAATTGATGACAGACAAAATACCATGTGTATTTGTTGTTAATGTCCTAGGATCTGCTATTAGAGATATTCAGCCTGCTATGAATACAATTGCCAAAAACGTTTGGCAAGGATGGTGGCAAGGATGGAGAGTTCCACATGGCAGAATATCCAGCTGGAAATCTAGTTCTGAAATTGTAAGTAGTACAAGATGAAAAAAATGAAAGAGCGTGGAAGAAAAGGTTCTTTTGCAAAAACATTGGTAGAGCACTTTGGTGTCAAGAATTTGAAGAAGGGGGCAGCCAGGTGGCACAGTGAATAGAGCACTGGCCCTGGAGTCAGGAGCACTTGAGTTCAAATTTGGCCTCAGACACTTAACACAAAAACTATCCATGTGACCTTGGGCAAGTCACTTAACACAAATAGCCTCCAAAAATCAAAACAAAAAATAAAATAAAATGAAGATCTGGGCAAGAGTTAATTGAGGTAGTATTATTCTTTCTCATCTCCTCCAAAGCTCTGATACTGAAGTGGTAAATAAAGTTAAATCTGGACTGAAAAAACCTCATTCCCAAATTGGATAAAGAGGAAAACAGCAAAGGCACGGCTGCTTTACTTGAGAAACTAAAAGCTTAAGTGGAAAATAACAAGGAAGAATGAGAATGAATAACCCTTCCTGGTGATTCAGTTGAAAGATACCATTTAGTTTGGCTTTGAGGGAAGCCTTTTCATATATATATGTGTGTGTGCGTGTGTGTGTGTGTGTGTGTGTGTTTTGTAGAAATGTCTATTTCTATTATAGTTTCTAAAATATAAAAAAAGAAAAAAAACACCATGGGATTATTTTCATGAACTGTCATAATATATGGCAAAGCAGGAGGATCATACAAATGATTATAACATTAAGGTGAATGAAAACGGTACTAAATCAATGTTGCACATTGATTAATTATGATTAGAAATCTTGGAAATGGAGCAGAAATTTTCTGTTTTGATTTCTGTCAGGAGGTATAAACTTCACTACAGATATAGAGTGTCTACCCCATGTACTGTGATTCACCATCATCATGATGTCATTTGGGTTGGTTCATCTCTTGCTCTTTATTACAAGGCAATCCTCATTAGATATACAAGGTGATGTTTTTTAATGAGTGATGTACAAACCAAAAAGACATCAATTTTTAAAATTATTTATTTATTTTTAGTTTTCAACATTCATTTCCATAAGATTTTGAGTTCCAAAATTTCTCCCCATCTCTCCCCTCCCACCCACCCCAAGATGGTGTGCATTCTGATGACCGCTTTCTCCAGTCTGCCCTCTTTTATATCAACCCCACTTTATCCCCTTCCCATTTACTTTCTTGTAGTGCAAGATATATTTCTGTACCCCATTGCCTATAAATCTTATTTCCCAGTTGCATGTAAAAATAATTTTTAAGAATTTATTTTTAAAACTTTGAGTTCCAAATTTTCTCCCTTCTTCCTTCCCCATTCACCCTCATTGAGAAGGCAAGCAATTCAATATAGATTATATGTGTGCAGTTATGCTCAAAACACTTCCATATTGGTCATGTAGTGAAAGACTAACTATATTCTCCTCCATTCTATCCTGCCCCACATTTATTCAATTTATTCCTTTGACCCTGTCCCTTTTCAAAAGTGTTTGCTTCTGACTACCTGCTCCCCCAATCTGCCCGCCTTTCCATTACCTTTCTTATTCCCTCCCCCCTTACTTGCCTGTAGGGTAAGATACCCAGTTGTGCATGTTATTCCCTCCATAAGCCAAATCCGATGAGAGTAAGGTTCACTCATTCTCTCCCACCTCCCTCCTCTATCTCTCCTTTGTGAAACCTTTTTCTTGCCTCTTTTATGTAAGATAATTTACCCCATTCTATCTCTCCATTTCTCCTCCCAATATATTCTTTACTCACTCCTTAATTTTATTTTTTAGATATCATACCTTTATATTCAACTCAACCTGTACTGTCTAATACCTATCTATCTATCTATCTATCTATCTATCTATCTATCTATCTATCTATCTATCTATCTATCTATCTCTTCCAACTACCCTAATAATGATAAGGGTCTCATGAGTTACAAATATTATCTTCCCACATAGGAATGTAAACAAGGTAAGACTCTGCTTCCATTGGGGGTGGGGTGTTCTTTCTCAGACTTCAGTGGTTTTGTATCACCTGCTTGATCCTCCACCACTTGGGGGCCCAGAGCTCTGGAAGTAGCTGCTGCTGTTGCTGCCGCTGCCACCTCTGCTGTCCCATGGCTGGGACTGCACACTACTTGGACCATTCTCCTCTTTCACCCAGGTCCCACAGAGTTTTCTCACTGACCTTCTATGCTGTCTTGGGCATTTTTGGTTGAGAAACCTCAAATCCCCACAGCTGCCAGTGATTAAATGCCCTGAAGCCTGCTCTGCACCATCGGTGCGAGCATGATTCATGTCTGGCTGCACTCTAATCCCAGTCCCCTTCCTATCAACCTTCCAGTCTGTCTTGGACTGAGATGTGTTTCACTCTATTTTGTGGGTTCTGTACCTCTAGAATTTGTTCAGTCATTGTTACAGGTATTCAGAGTGGTTTGGGGAAGAGCTCAAGTAAGTCCCTGCTTTTACTTCTCCATCTTGGCTCCATCCCCCTCTCTCTACCCTTACAACAATAAAAAGAGATCAATTTAACTTAATAAATGATGAAATGTTTATTAAGTAAAAAATATTTTTATATATGCCAAGGACTGGTGGTACAAGGCATTGATATTCAGTTTTTGTTGGATAATAGTTTGAATATTTTGAGTTTTGGTATGATACAACATTAGAGTAGTTTCTGAATTAATAAAGTATAATCATAATGAAGGACTATTCATTTTGATCTCTATCTGTTTATAGTACTTGAAACCACTAAAACGAATGTGTCATTTATTCAATAGTAAGCTTTAGTTCTCTTAAAGCCATAGTCCTGTGACTTATATTCATTTTTATTTTATAAAGTTGATCTTAGTATTACTTTGACCAGGAAGTTGGATTGGAAAAATCAACTTAGCTACAGTCATATTTTTTGGCAATTGAGTAACTAGAGTATTTTTAAAATCATCTTTTAGGTGAAGAAATCACTCAGAACACTTTGATAAATGATAGTGGAATCAAGTGGTGTTTATGGATGACTGGTAAAAGCCATTGAACTGTAAGATGGTCTTTTAGAGTAATGGCAGAGGTTAGCAAAGTGACTTCAAGCTCCAAAAATTCATTTTAAAACATAGTGGAGACATCATGTAATAAAATTTGACTATCAAAATTTCATGGGAGAACGTGACATGAAAAGCATCTGTCATAACAGTGAGTATTATTGCAGTGAGCTTGAGTAAGCCTTAACTTTAGATATGAGCTCATTCTTCTTTGCAGTCACATGTACTGGGGCATATGGACTATTAAGGGAAGAATAGCACCTTTTGTGTGAAGGCAAAACCATTTCAGGGCTGCTCATCCACATTTGGTGTCCACCTGTCACTCAACTCTCAAGTGCAACTCCAAGAAATTGTAGCATGGGCAGTGGCCATACCTTGGTAAAACTTTCTAAACAGAGTTAGGAGAATGTCGACTGTAAGCAAATGAAGTCTTCTTCTGGCAGAATGGGTGACTAAGAATAATTTCTTCCAATTGCCTTGAAATCAGTTGAAACACTGTGGAACACTAAGAACATTGTCAGACATCAAGACTCCCAGGTCATCCAATGCATTCTGGCCTTCACCAGTCATTTTGACTTTTGTCTTGACACTGGATTTCAAAGACCTTGGAAAAGAGAGTGAGGCTGCTTCACAAATCCAACTTACACTTCATTCAAGACATCACCTGGCTAGAATCATATTTCTCTTCAGTTCATTAGATTCATTTACTGGGAAAACAAATGATTATTGCAGGAAATTCACCAAATTCAGGCTTAGTTAAATTTAAATATTTATCAGAAAGCCATGGAATATGAATTAGAAATCAAGGATGCAAGAATGCTTAGCAAAGAAGAATAGACAGGCTGATCTTATTGACCCCTGTGACTATTTGCTGCAATAAAGTTCAAGCTGGCTCATCTATAAAAGGGTCAAAGGAAGAGACCATGGCAGGATGGAAAAGTATTCACATAGTTGATATCCAGTGTTGTAATGCTAAACAAAAGTAACAACAGAAGATGGGCATTTTATGGTAAATTGATGACCTAGAATGTTTATGGCAAAGGTGGTTCTAATATAGATTCCAATATCTGTAACTTCTATATCCTTCCTCACTCAACCTCCAAAGATTCAAGCATGGGTTTCATTCTCTTGTTTCATTTATCATGAATCATACAAAGACAACTTCCATTTTTACTCATCCTTTATAATAAAATTCAATGACCGGACTATATAAGGGAATAAGTAGGACCTTTAGATTATCTCTGTATGTTGATAACAAAACATACATTTTTTTCAAATATTTTAAGATCATATTCTACTGTTACATTCAGTCATCTAAATATTCCTATTATCTAAAAGTGCCGAAATGTTAACTTGCACAGTTTTTTCAAATACTATCTTCTAATTCATATATATATGTCCTTTTATATTCCAAGATTGTCATTTCCTAGAGTAATGATTACTGAGATATTCTGCACGTTTTCCATGGAGTGCACAGGATAAGCCAACTGCAATGGAGGAAGAAAGTATTAGAACTTCTATTTATATTTATTCTTAATAAGGAAATAAAGCTGGAATGAAAAATGGTAAAGAGGACATAAAATCAAATAAGAGAATGAACAATCCATCCTTATAACCTGACCATTGTATAATGTGAAAGTATTTGCAGATCCTATACTTGATTATAAGCCGCCATGGGGGCCAGGGGAGGAAGGGGGACAAAATGTGAAATTCAAGGAATTGTGGAATTGAATCCTGTAAACTAAAAGGAAACAAACAAATTAATAAATTAAAGAATAAAAAAGAAGGAAATAAAGCTCTATGTACATTTAATATAAAGATTGCCACTGGTACCCTCACTAACTCCATATTTCTGATAATCACATATGGCGCGTGGAGCATCCTAAAGGAAGTATGTTGGGATACACAACAAAGAAGATGCAAATGGCCTTTCACTCATTTGTTTGCTTTCAGTATGTATTATAGCAGTTTATATGTATTTTTCAAATAGAGTTGGAATTTTTTATCTTAATTTTATTAGACTAACTTTCATTAAAAAAAAGACAGGAGTTAAAAAAGATTCCTGAAAAGAAACTATAGATTAAAGATAACAGTAATGATGTGAGCAGAAGCCAAAAAAAAGATAACTGACACTTGTATTCCTAGTACCAACTGTCACTCATAAGGTAAAAAAAAATAATGAGAATTTAATCAGATCTGACAATAAGTCACAAGGAGACCATGAATCACTTATATTACACAAATGTTTAAAAGATATAACAAAATGCTTTAGAAATCATTAAACTCGAATTTTTCTCTCATGGAAAGACAAGTTTTCCAAATTTGCTGGCTTTTTCTATGATGTTTCTGTTAATAGCAGGATATCTTGAAGATAGATTCGAAAAAATCAAAGACAGAAACAAAACAACCATGCTTCCTCTTTGGAATTTTAATGAGTGATAAAATGACTGCACCCACACAGGGATAATGTGGAAACATCAGGAGCAAAGATGAGACAAAAAGGAATTAGAATATAATGTTTTTGATGACACAATTACATAAACATATTTACATATAATGTATAAAATTATATATATGCAAATTTTTTTTCAAAAAGCATTTGCCATAAAATATGTTTATTTTAAGAAGCAATTATTTTAGACATGGATGACAAAATTATATATCTGAACTAGAAGGGACATCTGCACACTTCTAGGCTATGCAGTCTACCCCCAACACTTCAAAACAGGACCAGGGAGATTAGGTGACATCATTTATCACACAGTAGGCATTAGAGGCAGAATGTGAATTCAGATCCTTTGACTCTAAAATTTGTAGTCTCTTTGTACAAATGGGAAAGCTGTCATCATCATTAAAGTTGCTTTAGTTTTATTCATCTACATTACTTGAGAAGAAACCAATGGATAATATACATTAAGTCTTGGTAAAATTGAATATGAATAACAGAAATAAAGGAAGTGTAAAGAAAAAATGAATATGCTATAATTTATCTTTCAATTTCTTTTCACATTGCAAAGTCACCCACAATTTCAACTCCACCCTTCTGGGGCAATTTTCCTCTTAGACCAAGTCTGATTCAAAAGGAAGAAAGTGGTTAAAAATGGTGAAACTAGTTAGTCATTTCTTTCTTTTTTTTTAAGGAGGAATCTAAAAGAGGAAGGAAAATGATGAATTGGTATCTTGCTTTCTGCAGTTCTGGGTGTTGGTTGAGTGACACAGAATCCATCTAGAAAATCCTCACTGTCCAATGTATCTAAGTAGCCATAGATCAAATTTGATTGTTCTTTCTGCCTTTCCACACTTTCCTAAGTTTCCCTTCCTCCCTCAGTATCTGTGTCTACTAAAATCCTAAAAGTAACAGGATCAGAGCAAATCCTCCAGGAAACAATATGGGAAGTAGAGTGTTCCTGATTAAACAATGAATATTTTATCTCCAACATCTTGATATCCTTGGCATTTGCAAGACAGTTGTAGACAACAATATCTTCCTATCTGAGAAAGACGATTAAGATATCAATAAATTAAACTTTACCATTTTAGAGATGAGAAAATGCAGATCCAGAAAGCTTAATGATTTATCTAATGTATTACAGTTAGTAAATAGAAAAACAAGAGTAGAGGAATAGCTTCTTAATTTTCCATTGAGTGATTATTTTTTTTTACCCTCAAACATAGAAAGGGGTGCTGAGGCAGGAGAGATAATTTAATTATGTAGGTGGAAGAGCTGTAGTTTTTGCTGATACAGTAGAAGTTAGGTAAATCTAAGGAATTTGAATTTTAATTGTCAATCTGGTTTCCCTAATAAACACTTAATGTAATTAGAGAACCCACAGTTGAAAACTGCAGTGATGCTTGGTTTCTTCTGCATTTAAAAAAATAATCATTAAAGAGAAGTGAAGGTTATTTGCAAAGTGAAGCATCATATAACGGTTAGAGTTTCGGAGTAGGAGTCAGGAAGGGTAAGGTTCAAATGTTACCTAAAAAGCCTCACAAATCGCAAAGTGTAAAACAACAGTTAGCTATCTTCCTCTTCTCCCTGCACATAAATTGTGCTTCAGCACAGACAAGAATTAAATTAGGCCTTATTTATTTGGGGGCTTATCATAAACAGCCTCCTTATATGATTTAAATTTAGAAAATTCCTTAAAATATTTTAAGGATATCAAAATATATCAATCCATTCAATCTCAAAGCTTCTGGAAAAGACTAGTGAAGAAATATCTCTATACATTAAATTTTCTTCCTACTCGAGGACTTGTACTTCTTGAAGCACTCAACAAAATCATCGTCACTCACTTATAAATCTAAAAACTGTGGGAGTGAGCTAAGTATTCTTTATGTTGGAAGTAATTAATGCTTTGACAAAATCAACTGGTACCATTGTTCTTTGCGAGAAATACTTTTCAATATTCATATGGTCTTCTCAGTCAGGTATTTAAATCATCAAATATTTCTCAATAATTTTCAGGAACAAAAGAAAGATTTTTTTATACACAAAGCTATCTTGGTGGAATATTTTAAAATGGTAAAGCTGATTAAAATATTCTTTAAATGTACATTTTCATTTATCAAGGACAGATATACTAAAATGTTTAGTGCTTGAATATATGCTGTTTCTTGTGAACTCAAAATCAGACTTTCACTTATTAAAGTTTCAAACCCCCCCCCCCCGCATGTGAAAGATTAGACCTCACTGAAGGTCTATAACTATTACATATTTAATATATATGTTTTATGCACTTGTTACATAGCCCAGAGACTCCCAATTTGGGAATAGCACTCCCCCAATATCTCTGCACAAGTTCATTTTTTAGTGTTCCTTGGGTCTCTGACCTTGAATTGGGTAGGGAGAGACAAAACTGCCACTTTATACCTGCCCCCCCTGCAGTGTCCCAAAATGGATTTGATTGTGCTCAAATATGGGTCAAGGGCCTACTCTTTTCTTATATATTGTCTCTTCCTGGTTGCTAGAGTGCTCTCATTGGTAGAGTCCACAGATTTCTCTATTTCCCTCCCTGTACCACTATTAGCTGGAAAGAAGACTCATGAGTTATTCTGGATTTCACAATCACAATTTTCTGTGGTACATTTTATATTTGGAAGAGTTTTCTGGAAAGGAATGGGCCATACTATTTCTCATCTTGGTTCTGTCTAATAATGCACTTTCTTCCCAAGACAGATTAGAACTAAGCTTTAGATACACTCCCCTCCACTGATTTGTGGTACAAACTGGCGCAACTAGGTTAGACCACCCCAGTTCAGTAGGAAACCTGAGGCCGTGGCACAAAAAAGCCAGTAAACAGATTCCTTGCCCCCAGCACAAGAAGCATGGGAGAGTGCCCCCTGTGCCCCAGGGCCAGAGCTCAATTTTAATTAATTTTTTTTTAATTTTTAAAATTAATTTGTTTGTTTCCTTTTAGTTTACAGGATTCAATTCCACAATTTTGTGACTTTTACATTTTGTCCTCCTTCCTCCCTTCCCAACTATGGCGGCATATAGGAAAGTATAGGATCTGTAAATAATTTCACATTATACATTAGTAGGGTTATAAATGTATCAAATGGAATGAAAAAGGTAAAGAGGATATAAAACCAAACAAGAAAAGGAAAAACATCAGGTTATTTTGCTTCCATCTAGATATAAACTCAATTCTTTCTAGTTCTTTCTCTGGATGCACACATTTCTCTCCATCATGAGTCTTTAGGAACTGACTTATGTCACTGCATTGCTGCAAAGAGTCCAGTCTATCAAAGTTGGTCATTACACATACATTGTGTCTGTAACTGTGTACAAATTTCTCCTGGTTCTACTCTTCTCACTCAGCATCAGTTTCTATAAGCCTCTCCAGGTAAACATGAAGACCATCTGCTCCTCATTTCTTATACCACAATAGTATTCCATAACATGCATATACCACAACTTGTTCAGCCATTCCCCAATTGATGGGCACCCCTTAATTTCCAATTATTTGCCACCAGAAAAAGAGCTGCTATAAACATTTTTGTACATATGGGTCTTCCTCGCACTTCTATGATCTCTTTGGGATATAACCCTAGAAGTGGTATTGCTGTGTCAAAGGATATAAAAGTATTTATAGCCCTTTGGGGATAATTACAGATTGCTCTCCAGAATGGCTGGATCAGTTCACAACTCCACCAGCAATGCATCAGTGTTCCAATTTGTCCACATCCCCTCAAGGATTTGTCATTTTCCTGTTTTGTCATCTTGGCCAATCTGACTGTTGAGATGTGCTACCTCAGAGTTGTTTTGATTTGCATTTCTCTAATCACTAGTGATTATAGCATTTCTTCATGTGCTTATAGATATCTTTAATTTCTTTCTCTGAAAATTACCTGTTCATATCCTTTGACCATTTATCAAATGGGGAATGACTTGTATTCTTATAGATTTGACTCAATTCTCTGTATATTTCAGAAATGAGTCCTTTGTCAGAGACATAGGTTGTAAAGATTCTTTCCCAATTTCCCACCTCCCTCTTAATCTTGGTTACATTGACTTTATATGTACAGAAGCTTTTTAATTTCATGTATTCAAAATTATCCATTTTACATTTTTTAATGTTCTCTAATTCTTGTTTAGTCATAGTCTTTCCCTCTCCACAAATCTGATAGGTAAACTATTCCTTGTATTTCAAGACTGCTTACATTATCAACCTTTATACCTAGATCATGCACCCATTTACACTTGATTTTGGTATATGGTGTTAGGTAATAGTCTATTCCCAGTTTCTGCCATACTATATTCCAGTTTCTCCAGCAGTTTTTGTCAAATAGTGGGTTCTTATCCCATAAATTAGGGTCTTGGCATTTATCAAACAATAGATTACTACAGTCGTTGACTTCTGAATCTTGTGTGCCTACTCTATTCCATTGATCCACTCATCTATTGATCAGCCAGTAACAAGTAGTTTTTATGACTGCTCCTAAATAATACAGACTGATATCTGGTATAGCTAGTCCACCTTCCCTAGCATTTCTTTTCATTAATTCCCTTGATATTCTGGACCATTTATTCTACCAAATGATTTTTGTTATTATGTTTTCTAGCTTTATAAATTATTTTTTGGTAAATTAATTGGTATGGCACTAAATATATAATTTAATTTATGTAAAATTGTCATTTTTATTATGTTAGCTTGACCCAGCCATGAGCAATTGATATTTTTCCAATTAGTTGTATCTGACTTTATTTCTGTGGAAAGTGTTTTGTAATTATGGTTATATAGGTCCTGGGTTTGTTTTGGCAAGTAGATTCACAAATATTTTATAATGTCTACATTAAATTTAACTGGGATATCTCTTTCTATCTCTTGCTGTTGAATTTCATTGGAAATATATAGGAATCCCAAGGATTTATGTGGGTTTATTTTATATCCTGCAACTTTGCCAAACTTATTTATTGTCTCAAGTAGTTTTTTACTCGATTCTCTAGGATTTTCTAAGTATATCATCATATCATCTGAAAAGAGTGATAGCTTGGGCTTTTCTTTGCCTAATTTGATTCCTTTTATTTCTTCTCAAATTGCTACTGCTAACATTTCTAGTACCAGACTGAATAAGAGGTGTGATAGTGGCCACCCTTGTTTCACCCCTGATCTTATGGGAAATGCTTCTAACTCCTCCCCATTGTATATGATATTTGCTGATGGCTTTAAATAGATGCTGCCTATTATTTTAAGAAAGGCTCCATTTATTCCTATACTTTCTAATGTTTTTAATAGGAATGGATCTTGTATTTTGTCAAAAGCCTTTTCTGCATCTATTGAGATGATCACGTGGTTTCTGCAAGTTTTATTGTTGATATGCTCAATTATTCTAATGGTTCTCCTAATATTAAAGCATCCATGCATTCCTGGAATACATCCTACCTGATCAAAGTGTATTAATCTTGAGATAAGTTGCTGTAGTCATTTTGCTAATATTTTATTTAAAATTTTTGCATCTATATTCATGAGGGAGATTTGTCTATAATTTTCTTTCTCTTTTGTATCTCTTCCTGATTTAGGTATCAGTACCATTTGTGTCATGAAAAGAATTTGGCAGGACTCCTTCTTCACCAATTTTCCCAAATAGTTTGTTGAGTATTGGAATCAACTTTTCTTTAAATGTTTTAGAGAAATCACTAGTAAATTCATCTGGCCCTGGAGATTTTTTCCTAGGGATTTGACTGATGGCTTCTTCAATTTCTTTTTCTGAGATAGGTTTATTTAAGTAATTTACTTCCTCTTCAGTTAATCTGGGCAACTTGTCTTTTTGTAAATATTCATCAATTTCCCTAAGATTGTCAAATTTATGTGCATACAATTCGGGAAACATAATTCCTAATCATTGTTTGATTTCCTCTTCATTGGAGGTAGATTCACTCTTTTCATTTTTGATACTCATAATTTGGTTTTCTTTTTTTTTTATCATATTGACTAAGGGTCTTTCAACTTTGTTTTTTTTTTCCACTAAACCAGCACTTAGTTTTATTTATTAATACAATAGTTTTCTTAATTTCAAATTTAATAATCTCTCCTTTGATTTTCTATATTTCTAATTTAGTATTTAATTGGGGATTTTGAATTTGTTTTTTTCTAAGTTTTTCAGTTACATGCCCAATTCGTTGACCTACCTTTTCTCTAATTTAATCATGCATGCACTCAGGCATATAAAACTTACCCTAAGAACTGCCTTTAATGCATCCCACAAATTTTGGTATGTTGTCTCATTACTCTCAATCTCTTGAATGAAATTACTGATTGTTTCTATAATTTCTTGTTTGACCCACTCATTCTTTAGGATTAAATTATTTAATTTCCAATTGGATTTTAGTCTCTCTTTCCATGGCCCTTTAATGCATAAGATTTTTATTGCATCATGATCTGAAAAGAATGCATTTAATATCTCTGCCTTACTCCATAGAATTGTGAGGGTTTTATGCCTTTGAACATGGTCGGTTTTGAGTATGTGCCACAAACTGCTGAGAAGAAAGTACATTCCTTTTTATCCCCATGCAGTTTTCTCCGGAGATCTATCATACCTATCCCCTCCAAAATCCTGTTCACCTCCTTAACTTTTTTCTTGTTTATTTTGAGTTTAGATTTATCAAGTTCAGAGAGAGGGAGATTGAGGTCTCCCACTAGAATAGTTTTGTTATCTATTTCTTCCTCTAATTCCTTCACATTCTCCTCAAGGAATTTGGATGCTATAGCACTTAGTGCATATATGTTAAGTAATGATATTACTTCATTCTCGATGGTGCCTTTTAACAGGATATAGTTTCCTTCCTTATCTCTTTTAATTTGGTTAATTTTTGCTTTTGCTTTATCTGAGATAAGGATTGCTACCCCTGCTTCTATTTACTTTAGCTGAAGCATGATATATTTTGCTACAGCCTTTTACCTTTACCCTGTGTGTATCCTTCGGTTTCAGATGTGTTTCTTGTAAACAGCATATTGTAGGATTATGATTTCTAATTCATTCTGCTATCTGTCTCCATTTTAGAGGAGAGTTTATTCTATTCACATTTACAGTTATGATTGTTATCTGTTTCTTTCCCTTCATTCTATTCCCACCCCTGTTAATTTTCATATTTTTCCTCCTTCTCCCTTCCCCTCCTTAATAGTTTTTCTTTTGACCAGCACCTCCCTCAGTATTCCCTTTTCAGGCCCCCTCCCTTTTCCTCCCCTTTTCCCCTTACTTCTTCCCTCCCTACTATCCATCACCTCCCACTCCTTTAGTAGCCCTTTCCTCCTCCTACTGCCTGCAGGATATTTTCATTCTTAATGAGGTATGTTATTTCTTCTTCGAACCAAGAGTGACAGGAAAAAAATCTCATGTGAAGCTCCTCTCCCTTCCCTATTTCCCTCTAAAATGATGATTTTTGCATTTCTTCTCCATAGAGTCCTATGCTTAACTTGTTGATATTCCCTCCCTGCACCAGAACCAATGAGGGAAAAGCTCCTATGATTCCCATCTCCCTCCCTTCTTTTCTACTGCTATACAGCTTGTATGCCTTTTTGTATGGTATAATTTACCTTTTCCCACATCATTCATTCCCTTTCTTACATTGCAATCCCTTTGTAGCCCTTGATAAGATTTTTTTAAAATCATCATTTTGTGTATTTTATATTCATACCCTCTACTTGTCTACAACCAATTTGCTCTTATCAAATAGCAGGGTATTTGTGTGTTTTCCTTGTTTAACTTTCTATGTCACCATTGCATCTCATAATTGGAGGTTGAATTTTCCATTGAGTTCTGGCTTTTTTATCAGGAATGTCTGGAACTCTGTTATATCAAAAATGACCATCTCTTTACCCGGAAGAATATGCTCAGTCTTGCTGGGTATGTGAGCCTTGGTTGTAACCCAAGTTCTTTTGCCTTCTAGAAAATTGTGTTCCACTTCCCATGATCTTTCAGTGTAGAGGCTGTGGACCCTCAATATTTGAACTGTTTCTTTCTGGCCACTTGAAGTATTTTCACTTTTATCTGGTATTTCTGGAGATTGGCCACAACATTTTGAGAACTTTTCAGTTTGGGATCTCTTTCAGCAGGTGTCCAGTGGATTCTCTCGTTTTCTATTTTACAATAAAGTTCTAGTATCTCAGTGCTGTTTTCCTTAACGAGCTCTTGGAGAATGTTGTCCAGGCTCATTTTTTTATCATAATTTTCTGGTAAGCCTATGATTCTCACATTATCTCTCCTGGATCTGTTTTCCAGGTCAGTTAATTTTTCTTTGAGGTATTTTACTTCTTTTTCTAATTTTTCATTCTTGTTGTTTGTTTGACTAATTCTTGGTTCCTCATAGAGTTATTTGTTTCAATTTGGTTAATTCTAGTTTTTAGCAAATCATTTTCCTTGTTTAATTTTTGGAGCTCCTTTTCCATATCATACACTTTTTTTAGAGAGATGCTTTCTTCATTATAATGTTTTTGTAATTCTGCTATTTTGGTTTTGAGGTAATTATTCATTTTGTCTTCTATCTCTCTCATTTGGTTTTCAAAGTTCCTTTTAATCTCATCTTGGAGAGCTTTCTGTGCTTGGGACACATTCCCTATTGATGTTTCAGCTGTGGGTGTGGAGTCCACATTGTCTCCCTCTGAGTTTGGTTCCTCCCTCTGAGGATAGTAGCACTCCAGAGTCTTTGTCTTTGTAGTCTGCTTTCTACCCTGTTTCCCCAATAATAAGACCTATCCCGAAAATAAGCCCTCCCCTTACTGTGTAAGATTCCTCTAAAATAATCCCTCCCCTGAAAATAAGACCTATTGAGATTGCTACTGTAGTGAAGGTGATTCCCTGCACTACACGCTATATTACAGTACCCTCTATGTGCACCGTCTCCCCCCCCCCCGGGTAAAATGCACACCGCGCTCCGAGCTGCATCCAATCAGAGCTGCAGCAGTGAGCGCGTCATCCTGTTTTTCCCCAGTGATTTGCTTGCTGGTACATTTTTTTGTTCACATTTACCTGTTTATTAAAATTGCTGTCAATGTTCATTAAAATAAGCCCTCCCCTGAAAATAAGCCCTCTGGTGTTTTTCTGTCCCAAAAAAAAAAATAATAAGACAGTGTCTTATTATCGGGGAAACACGGTACCCATTGTGAGGCAGGGCCCTAGCCATGCCCTTCCTCTAGAGATTCTAAGTCTTTACTGTAGAGGTTTTGCCCTGGGGAAATAGTTACTATGTTTTCCATGTTAGATGGGGGGAGTTGGAGCAGGTGAGTTTCACTCTGTCATCCTGGTCTTTGGAGGTCCTGATAGGGGCTATTTTTTTCTACTTTCTGGGCTATGAAGTGGTAGCCCCAGGAGTATTTGCTGCCCAGGACAGGGGCCCCTGTATTTGCTTCGTACCTTGCTCTTTCCAGTCCCAGCCCTTTGGTAATTGGCCTGATGGTGGCCCTTGTGGTTGGTTGGATGACTTGCCCTCTGAGTTGATCAGGCACCTTCCAGGCCTGCGTCTGCATCTCCAGAGCTCAACTTTTAAAAATGAATAATTTTTTTTTAAAGCAATCGGGGTTAAGTAACTTGCTCAAGGTTACACAGCCAGTTATTTTTGGGTGTGGTGCTCTCTCTGAGCCTGGGACTCGATCTTCTGATCATCCCAACACTATTGCCAGTGCTCTTACTCACTGAGCCACCTGGCCACCCTAAGCAATTGGGGTTAAATAACTTGCTCAAGGTTACACAGCCAGGTGTTTCTGGGTCGGTGCTCCGTGAGCTCAGGATTCGATCTCCATGTCATCCTGACATTGGAGCTGGAGCTCTTACTCGCTATGCTACCTGGCTGCCCCCCAAAAAAGGTTTTTAAGAGCCCAGATTATTGAGAGCTACTATGGAGACAGGGAAGATTCAAATGCAAACTCAGATGAGGACAACAATGTCAAAATACCTACATGTGAAGCCTCAAAAGGAAATATGTATTGGTCAGAAGCCCAAAAAGTCCTCTTGGAAGAGCTCACAAATTATTTCTAAAATCAGGTAAGAGGCATAGAGGAAAGAAATGGGAAAAGAATTAAGAGTTAGGTTAGAGAATAATGGGGGAGGGACGGAAAGTCAATAGCTTGGAAAAGGAAGCACAAAAATTGGCTGAAGAAAACAACTCTTTAAAAAATAGAATTGACTGGGGGGCAGAGTGAAGATGGCATAGGAGAAGCATGACCTTCCCTTGGCTCCGGCTTCCATCTTCCCTAATCCATGTAAAAAGGTGACTTTAAAAACACTTTGGAGCTGCAGAACCCACAAAATGACACAGAGAAGCTAACCTCTGGCTGAGGACAGCCCGGCAGGCCAGCAGGAATCCAGCGCAGCCCTCTGGGAGCCAAGCCCAGCACCACACAGTGGCTTTAGCCCCAGGGAGGGCCTGACTAGCCACCAGCCAGAGGGACACTAGATCAATAGCAGCTGTGGCCATTTCCAAATTTATCAACACATAGATTCGAAGGACAAAGTGAGAGGGCAGTGCAGTCTGGACTTTGGGACCAGTAAGTAAGTAGGATGTGTGGCTTTTATCCCTGCGAAAGAAGGTGCTGAGACGCCGGCACAGCCTGCCAGTGCCACGTGGCAGCTTCAGCTCCTGGCCTGCAGAGTGTAGGGGGCAAAGCATTAGTGTGAGGGGTAATTGCTCTTCTTTAACCTGCTTGTATCTGGACTGCAGTCTAGGGTGGAGGTCCTGGGGTGTGTGTACTGCTTACCAGAGTGTGCGGAGACCTCAGGGAGGGCACTCATCTAATACCTCTGGCAGCTGAGAAAAGCTCAGCATTTGGGACAAAAACTCCCCTGTCTGGTGGCAGAGTCCCACTGTGGCAAAAAGCCCAAAAGTCAAATAATTGAGTGGCAAAATGAGCAGGCAAAGGAAACAAAGCAGACAGAAGATCCCAACATTACACTCCTATTTTGGGGACAAAAAGGAGCAAAGCATGGAACAAGAGGAAAACAGTGAAGTCAGAACTCCTGCACCAAAAGGTTCAAAGGAAAATAAGAGCTGGTTCCAGGCCATAGAGGACCTTAAGAAGCAGATAAGAGAAGTGGAGGAAAAATTGGGAAGAGAAATGAGAACTATGCAAGAAATTAAGAAATGAATGTCAACATCCTGACTGAGGAAAATAATATCTTAAAAAACAGACTGACTCAAATGGCAAAGGAGGCTCAAAAAGGCAATGAGGAGAAGAATACCTTAAAAAGCCAAATTTGCCAGATGGAAAAAAAAATCTTAAAAGCTCAATGAAGAGAATCATTGCTTCAGAATTAGGTTAGAGGAAATGGAAGCTAATGACTCATTGAGAAGTCAACATGCTGTTAAACAGATCCAAACAAATGAAAGAATAGAAAGCAATGTGAAATATCTCTTGGGAAAAAAAACACTGACCTGGAAAATAGATCCAGGAGAGATAATTTAAAAATTATTGGACTACCTGAATTCCATGACCAAAGTAAGAAACCAGAAATCATCCTCCAGGAAGTTCTTAAAGAAAACTGCCCAGTTTTGTTTTCTTACCAGAGGGCAAGATAGAGGTTGAAAGAATGCACCAATCACCTCCTGAAAAAGATCCCAAAAAGTAAACTCCTAGGAATATTATACCAAGGTTCCAGAATTCCCAGATTAAGAAGAGAATATTACAAGCAGCCAGGAAGAAACAATTTGAATATTGTGGAAACACAATCAGGATAACCCAGCATCTGGCAGCTTCTACACTGAGGGATTGAAGGGCTTGGTATATGACATTCCGGAGGGCAAAGGAGCTGGAATTAAAACCAAGAGTCACCTACCCAACAAAACTGAGTGTCATATTTAAGGTGAAAATATGGTCATTCAGTGGAATAGAGGACTTTCAAGCATCCTTGCTGAAAAAACCAGAGTTGAATAGAAAATTTGACATTCAGATACAAGAACCAATAGAAACATGAGAAGGCAAAAAGGGAAAAGAAATAATAAAGAACTTATGAAAGTTGAACTATTAACATTCCTACATGTAAAAACAATAATTGTAAGTTATGAAACTTTTCTCAGTAGTTGAAGGGATTAGAAACACACACACAAACACACACACACACACACACATATAGGTGTGTGTGTCTATATATAAGAGTATATGGGCATAGGAATACATATGAGAATGTGTATATATGTTTACAGGTATACATAGATAGAGGGCACAGGACCAATTTAACAAGAAGGGATGATACTGAAAAGATGAAATTAAGAGGTGAGAGGAATATAATGAGAGGAAATGGGGAGAGACAGATTGGGGTAAACTATCTCTTACAGAAGAGGTAAGGGAAAATGGTTAAAATGGAGGGGAAGAATAGGAAGGCAAAAAGGAATGGGTCAACCTTATTCCCATTGAATCTGGCTTGAGGAGGGAGTGAAATACTCACTAAATAATACACACTAAATAGGGTATCTCACCCTCCAGGAAAATAGGCGGGGGAAGGGGATGAGAGGGGGGATGATGGAAGGAGAGCAGGCTGGGGGGGGGGGGGGGAAGTTTGAGGCACTTACTTTTGAAGGGGGATGGGATCAAAGTAGAGAGTAGAAGAAGTGGGAGGTGGAATAGGAGGGAGAGAAATATAGTCATTCTTTTACAATATATCTGCTATGTTATTTTTTTTTTGCATTAGCCACACATGTACAACCTATACTGAACTGCTTATCTTCCCAGTAAGGGTGGGTGACAAGGAAGGAAGGGAATGAATCTGAAATTGAAAGTTTTAAAATGAAATATTCAAATATATATATGTATATATATATATGTGTGTGTGTGTATATATATATGTATATATATACATATATATATATATATATACTATTATTAATACCATCTTACTTGTAATTGGGGAATAAGATATGCAGGCACTGAGGCATAGAGATCCACTGGAAAATTCGAAAGGGGTATGGGAGAAAATATGGGAGAGAGCAGATTGGAGGAGGGGATAACCTGTGGGACTGCTGTTTTGGGGTGGTGGGTAGGGGAAAAACGGTGAGAAATTTGTAATTCAAAATATGGCGGAAAAGAATGATGTAAATCAGAAATTAATAAAGCATGAAAAAAACATCGAATTGACCAAATGAAAAAAAATCATAAAAGGAAACAACTTCTTTAAAAATTGAATAAGACACATGGAAAAGTTGAAAAATTAACTGAAGAAAATAATGCCTTAAAATTGGAATTGTGGGGGATGTGGCTCTGTGCTACAGTGAATAGAGCACCAGTCCTGGAGTCAGGACGACCTGAGTTCAAATACAGCCTGAGATACTTGACACACTTTCTAGCCATATGACATTGGGCATGTCACTTAACTCCAACTGCCCTGCCCTCTCCCCTCCAAAAAGCAAAAAATAAATAAATAAATAAATAAATAATTGAAAATTGGAAAGAGGAATTTAATGATTCTATGTTATATCAAGAATCAGTCAAAAAAATCAAATGAATGAAACAAGATAGGAGAAAATGTAAAATACTTCATTGGATAAACAACTGATCTTGAAAGTCGACACTGTAAAAATAGATTAAGAATTATTGAGCTACCTGAAAGCCATGTTAAAATTAAAAAAAAAAACACCTTGGACAGCATTTTCAAGAAATTATCAAGGAAAACTTTATGAATATCCCAGGACCAGGGGATAAAATAATCATTGAAAAAACCCACTGATCACGTCCTGGAAAAGATACCAAAATGAAAATTCTAAGGAATATTGTAGCCAAATTCCAAAATTATTAGGTCAAGGAGAAAATTTTGTAAGCTTCCAGTAAGAAAGAATTCAGATATCAAGGAGCCACAGTGAGGAATACACAGAAATTAGCAGTTTCTATATTAAAGGGTCATAGGGCTTGGAATATGATATTCCAGAAGGCAAAGTTGCTTGGATTACAACCAAGAATCAACTACCCAGCAAAGATTAAGTATAATCCTTCAGGAAAAAAAATGGATATTCAATGAAATAGGGGACTTTCAAGTATTCTTGCTGAAAGAGAAAAGAGCTGATTAGAAAATCTGACTTTCAAATGCAAGACTCAAGAGAAGCATAAAAAGATAAACAGGAAAGAGAAATCATTAGAAACTTAATAAGGTTAAACTGTTTACATGGAAAGAGGATACTTGTGACTCTTAAGAACTGTATCTCTATTAGGACTGTTGGAAGGAGTGTACTTATACAGAGAGTATAGGAATAAGTTGACTTTGATGTGATGATAAAAAAAATAATTGCTGCAAAAAGTTTATACTGGGAGAAAAGATGGAGGCAAAATGGGATAAATTATATCACATGAACAGTAATGGAATACCTATTACTGCAGAGGGAAAGCAGAGAAAGGGTGAATATTATTTGAACTTTACTGTCATTGAATTTGCTTGAATGGAAATGGGATACAAATTTAGGTAGAAAAATTTATCTCACCCTCTAAGGAAGTAGGAGGTAAAAGGAGAAAAAGGGAGAATGACTGATAGAAGGGAGGACAGATGGGAGGGCAGAAGTATAAGGAAAGAGGAATGAAAGAGGAGGGGGCATAATAGAAGGGAGGACAGATCAGGGGAGGTAGTGGTCAGAAGCAAAACACTGGTGAGGAGTGACAAAGACAAAAGGAGAGAAAAAGTATAAAAAGGGTGAAAGTGGGATGGAAGGGTATATAGAGTTAGTCATCATAATTGTGAATATGAATGCAGTGAGCTCTCCCACAGAAGGAAAGCAAATAGAATGCATTATAATTTAGAATCCTATACTATATTGTTTACAAGAAACCCATTTGAAGAAGAGAAATACTCACAGATTAGCTGTAAATGTCTGGAGCAAAAAGGTATTATGGTTTGGTTGAAGTAATAAAACAAGGATAGCAATCCTGATCTCAGACAAAGTAAAAGCAAGAAATAGATCTAATTAAAAGACATAAAGATGGAAATCTGGCTTAAAGGTACCATAGTCAATAAAGTAATATCAATACCAAACATATACACCAAGTGGTGTAGCATCCAAATTCTTAGAGAAGTTAAGTGAGTTATAAGACGAAATAGAGAGCAAAACTGTACTACTGGAGGACCTTAATTTCCTCATCTCTAAACTTGATAAATCTAACCTGAAAGTAAACAGGAAAGAAGCTAAGGAGGTAAATAGAATTTTAAAGAGGCTAGATATAATGACTCTCTTGAGAAAAATGAATGGGGATAAAAAAGAATATAGCTTCTTCTCAGCAGTACGTGGCACATACACAAAAAATTAACCATTTATGAAGGCATAAAAACCTCACAATTCAGTGCACAAAAGCAGAAATATTAGATGCCTCATTCTCAGAGCATGGTTCTTATAAAATTATATTCAATAAAGGGCTATGGATCTATATACTAAAAACTAAATAGAAACTAAACAATTTAATCCTAAAGAATTAGTGGGTCAAACAAGAAATCATAGAAACAATCAGTAACTTTATTTAAGAGAATGACAATAATGAGACAACATACCAAAAATTGTGGGATGCAGAAAAGTCAGTTCTCAGGGGAAGTTTTATATCCTTGAGTGCATACATGAATAATTTAGAGAAAAGGGAGGTCAATGAATTGGACATGCAATTGAAAAAGCTAGAAAAAAAAAACAAATTAAAAATCCACAATTCAATACTAAATTAGAAATAATGAAAACCAAAGGAGAGATTAATAAAATTGAAATTAAGAAAACTATTTAATTAATATATAAAATTAAGCTCTGATTTTATGAAAAAAAACAAAAATAATTGATAGACCCTTAGCCAATATGATAAAACAGAGGAAAATCAAATTATGAGTATCAAAAATGAAAAGAGTGAATCTACCTCCAAATGAAGAGGAAATTAAAACAATAATTAGGAATTATTTGGCCAAATTGTATGTACATAAATTTGACAATCTTAGTGAAATAAATGAATATTTACAAAAATATAAGTTACAGAGATTAATTGAATTGGAATTAAATCACTTAAATAATGTCATCTCAGAAAAGGAAATTGAACAAACCCTCAGTGAACTCCCTACTAAAAAATCTCCAGGGCTAGATGAATTTACTAGTGAGTTCTATCAAACATTTAAAGAACAATTGGCTCCAATACTCTACAAACTATTTGGGAAAATTAGTGAAGAATGAGTCCTACCAAATTCTTTTTATGACATGTATATGGTACTGATACCTAAAGAAAATTATAGACCAATCTCCCTCATGAATATAGATGCAAAAATCTTAAATAAAATATAAGCAAAAGACTACAGCAACCTATCACAAGAATAATACACTTTGATCAGGTTGGATTTGTTCCAGGAATACAAGGATGGTTTAATATTAGGAAAACCATCAGTATAATTATTCATATCAACAATAAAACCATCAGAAAGCACATGATTATCTCAGTAGATGCAGAAAAGGCTTTTCACAAAGTGCAACATCCATTCCTATTAAAAACATTAGAAAGAATAGAAATGAATGAAATCTTCCTTAAAATAATAGGTAGCAGCTACTTAAAGTCATCAGAAAGTACTATATGTAAGGGGAATAAGCTAGAAGCATTTCCATTAAGATCGGGGTTGAAACAAGGGTGTCCACTATCACCCCTCTTATTCAATCTGTTACAAGTAATATTAGCAGTAGCAATTAGAAAAGAAAAGGGAATCAAAGGAATCAAATTAGGCAAAGAGGAGACCAAACTACCACTCTTTGCAGATGATAAGATGTATACTTAGAGAGTCCTAGAGAATCAAGTAAAAAGAACTACTTGAGACAATAAATAAATTTGGCAAAGTTGCAGGATAATAAATAAATCCACATAAATCCTCAGCATTACTGTATATTGCTAATGAAATTTAACAGCAAGAGATAGAAAGAGAAATCCCATTTAAAGTTACTGTAGACATTATGAATATTTGGGAATCTACCTGCCAAAACAAACCCAGGACCTATATGACCACAAGTACAAAACACTTTTCACACAAATAAAGTCAGATCTAACTAATTGAAAAAAAAAATCAATTGCTCATGGCTGGGAGGAGTTAATATAAAAAAATGACAATTTTACCTAAATTAAATTATATGCTTAGTGCCATAACAATCAATTTACCAAAAACTTACTTTATAGAGCTAGAAAAAATAGTAACAAAATTCATTTGGAAAAACAAAATGTCCAAAACATAAGGGGAATTAATGAAAACAAATGCTAGGGAAGGTGGAATAGCTATACCAGATTTTAATCTGTATTATAAAGGAGGAATGATCAAAACTACTAGGTCCTGGCTGAACAATAGAGTACTGAATCAGTGGACTAGATTGGGTACAAGAGACTCAGCAGACAATGACTATAGTAATCTATCTCTTGCTAAACACAAAGACCCCAGTTTTGGGGAGAAGAACTCACTATTTTACAAAAACTGCTGGAAAAACTGGAATATAGTATGGCAGAAACTAGGCATAGACCATTATGTAACACCATATACCAAAAATCAAGTGTAAATGGGTGCATGATCTAGGTATAAAGCATGATATTGTAATCAATCTCAGAAAGCAAGGAATAGTTTACCTGTCAGATCTGTGGAGAGGGGAAGACTTTATGACCAAACAAGAATTAGAGAGCATCATAAAATTCAAAATGGATAATTTTGATTAAATTATATTGAAAAGCTTCTGTACAAACAAAGCCAATGTAAACAAGATTAAGAGGGAAGTGGGAAATTGGGAAATTATTTTTACAATATATGTCACTGTTAAAGGACTCATTTCTAAGATATACAGAGAACTGAATCAAATATATAAGAATACAAATCATTTCCCAGTTGATAAATGGTCAAAGATTAGTAACAGGCAGTTTTCAGACAAGAAATTAAAGATATCTATAAGCATATGAAAAAAATGCTCTAAATCACTGTTGATTAGAGAAATGCAAATCCAAACAACTCTGAGATACCACATCTCACCTGTAAGATTGGCTAAGATAACAAAACAGGAAAATGACACATGCTGGAGAGCATGTGGAAAAATTGGAACACTAATGCATTGCTGATGTAGTAGTGAACTGATTCAACCATTCCGGAGAGCAATCTGGAGCTATGCCCAAAGGGCTATAAGTAATTTTATAACTTTTGGTCCAGCAATTCTACTTCTAGAGTTGTATCCCAAAGAGATCTTAGAAGTCAGAGGAAGACCCATATGTACAAAAATATTTATAGCAGCTCTTTTTGTGGTGCAAAGATTTGGAAATTAAGGGGATACTCATCAGTTTGGGAATAGCTAAACAAGATGCCATTTATGAATGTGGTGGAATACTACTGTAGTATAAGAAATGAGGAGTAGATGAATTTCATATTTACCTGGAGAGGCTTATACAAACTGATGTTGAGTGAGAAAAGCAGAACCAGGAGAAATTTGTACACAATTACAGACACAACATATGTATGATGACTAATTTTGATAGACTGGTCTCTTCTCAGCAACACTGGGATATAATTTAACTCCAAAAGACCCATGATGGAGAGAGATGTCTACATTGAGAGAAAGAACTAGAAAGAAAATAGTTTGAATGCAGATTGAAGCAAACTACCTGCTCTCTTTCTTTTTCTTGTTTGGTTTTGTCTCCTCTTTCCCATTGTTCATTCCATCCATTACAATCCTTCTGTATAACCTGACTAATGTCCAATGTGACAATATTTGCAGATCCTATACTTAATTATTTGCCACCATGGGGGTGGGGGTGGGGTAGGGGAGGGCGCAGAAGAAAATATTAAATTCAAAAAATTGTGATACTGAATCTTGTAAACTAAATGTAAATGAACAAATTAATAAAGACCAAAAAATTAAAAAAAATAATAAGTATTAGTCCTCCCTGAATACCCAATACACCCCTGTATATCAAATATATATTATAAAATATATGATATTATGTTATGTATATATGGTACATATAATTTACATGTATTATATATACAAAAATGTATGTGATGTATTTGTATGTGGTTAGACTAAACCTATTTTTTGCCAGATTACTTTGTAATTTTCCTAGCAAATTTTTTTTTACTAAACAGTAAGACCTTATTGTAATAGCTTGAACCTGTGGGATTATTAAATATTAAGCTATTAGGTTAATTGTTTTTTTTTCCTGTATGTTGTATACCTAGTGTGGTATTAATTAATAATTAATAAATCAACATTTCTATAAAAAAACAAATCAAACAAACAATCAATAATTTCATCAAAGAGAATGACAATAATTAGACCATACTAAAATTTATGGGATGCAGTCAAAGAAATGTTCTCAGGAAATTTTCACCTTAAATGCTTATATGAATGAAACAGAGAGAGAGTAGATCAATTAATTGGGCATGCAATTTAAAAAACTAGAAAAAGAAAAAAATCCCCAATACCAAATTAAAAATTCAGGAAATCAAAGAGACATTAATAAAATTGAAAGCAATAAATCTTTAAACTTATAAATAAAACAAAGCTGGTTTTATGAAAAAAAATTAAATATTTAATTAATTTGATTCAAAAATCATAAAGAATTCAAAATTGCCAGTATCAAAAAGGGAAAAGGGTGAATTTTCTACTCATGATGAGGAAATTAAAGTAATAATTGTGAGCTATTTTCTCGAAATGTACACCAATAAATCTGACAAATTAAGTGAAATGGATTGATATTTAAAGAATATAAATTCCATAGATTAACAAAAGGAAGAAAATAAAAAGCTTAAAGGAATCCATTTTAGAAAAATAAATTGAACAAGCCATCAATGAACTCACTCAGAAAAAGTCTCCAAGGTCAGATCTAGGGAGAAGAGAAGAATTTATGACCAAGCAAGAGATAGAGAACATAAAGGGATACAAAATGCATAATTTTGATTGCATTAAATTTAAAAGTTTTGCACAAACAAAACCAACATCACCAAAATCAGAAGGAAAGCATGGAAACAATTTTTGCAGCCAGTGTTTCTGATAAAGAGCTTATTTTGTATTTCTTATTTCTTTTTCTTTCTTTTTTTTGAAGGGAAGAAGGCAAGGCAATTGGTGTTAAGTGACTTGTCCAAGGTCACACAGCTATTAAGTGTTAAGGGTCTGAAGCAGGATTTGAATTCAGATCCTCTTGACTCCAGAGACAGTGCTCTTTTCACTGAACCACCTAGCTTCCACAAAAAGGTTCATTTCTAAAATATATAAACAACTCAGTTAAATTTATAAGAATACATGTTATTCTTCAACTGATAGATGGTCAAAGGATATGAATAGGGATTTTTCAGATGAAGATATTAAAGCTATCTATAGACATATAAAACTGCAGCAAAGCACCATTGATTAGGGAAATGCAAATTAAAACATCTCTGAGATATCACCTCACACCTATCAGATTGGCTAACTGTAATGCTAATGTAATTCCATTTGTGCTGGCAAAGGTAGCAGGCACTTAGCACTTAGTATCAAGCCTCCATTGGGAAAACAAAAGGTATGAACTCCTATCTCCTGTTGAGGACATAACAGGGAGCAGTTGACTGAAATAGGAAGTAGCTAATGCTGTGTATATAAGAAAAGCCCCAGAGAGGCACAGTCAAATTTTCTTGGAACTAGCATCTGGTGGCAAAGCAGCTACAGAAGAAAAAAAGGAGAAATGAGCCAGAATTTCCTGAGAACTTGTTGTGGTGGAGCTTCTTCTGAACAGGAGCCCAGGAGCTAGGAGCTGAAGAGCCCAGGAACCAGGAGCCCAGGAGAAGACTGAGGAAGCAGAAGACAGGAAGCATGACCAGGATGCTCAGACTATGTTTGTTTGTGGCTTGGTTGAGCCTTGAATTCTCTAGAGCAGAAACTGTGGAGGATCTGACATGGACCAGACCCTGTAAACTTAAGTGTGGAGCAGGACCTACCCAGAGAGCTGGACAAGGAACTGGGAGCTGTCTGCTATTGAACCCAGGTGACAGTCTGTTGAATTCAGGTAGAATCTGCGACCATGGAAGGGGATCAAGGAAATCTGAGAACTGGCCCCAAATCAAGATGAAAAGACCTCTTCCTAGATACTGAGTAAAGATGAAATTTCTAGTTTACTAGTGACCTAGGTGTGAAGGGTTTTAAGTATGATACTTAGTAATTGATTAATGAATAATGACTGATTGAGTTAATCAAGACTTTGCCCCATAAGTGGAAGACTTTGCTGAATAAGTGACTGAGTTACTTAAGAGTGCCCTGTGAGTGGAATATTTTGCTCCATGAGTGGAAGACTTTGACTATTGGACTTTGAGATGATGGTTCTTTGTTCTAAATATTGTGAGCACTTTGGTGAAACCTATGTGGCCGTTTTAATGATAAGCTGTTGTGAATATAAGTTGTAATATTGTAAATGTTATACCTTGATTTTCTGTGAATGTTTTGCTTTGATATGTTATCAAATAGAGTGTTCACTATACTGTGTATTCAGAACCTTAAAAGCTATTCACAGTAGCATTCCTCAGGAAAGCTTCTGTGCATGGCATTACACTAATATGACAGAAATGGAGAATTCTAAATGTTTAAGAAAATGTGAAAAAATGGAACACTAAGACATTGTTGGTGGAGTTGTGAACTGATGCTTCAGTTCTGGAGGGCAATTTGGAAATATGCCCAAAGGGTAATCAAACTGTGCATACTCTTTGATCTAGTAATCACAATAATCTGTATCCCAAAGAGATCATAAAAAAAGGGAAAAGGAAACACATGAAGAAAAATACTTATAGCATCCCTTTTTGTGGTGGCAAAGAACTGGTAATTGAGGCAATGCCCATGTAATGGGAATGTAAATTTTTTAGATCTTCCCTGTGTGATAGTAATGGCATTTAAAGTTCCCCCTGTATTGGCTTGGTTTTCAAATTGATTGTGTTAAAACCCAGAGCTTGTTAATCCCACCTGTGGGATGGACTT
>NW_027186315.1:1214618-1217415 GCF_028583685.1 Petaurus breviceps papuanus | reverse complement strand
TTTTTCCCCTGAACTAGATAAACAATACTTATTTCACTGATTAAAGTAAGCTTGTTAACCCATTTTGAGTTGCTTTCCTTTATCAAAGCAGATCCAAGAACCTGTGTTGGCAGCCACCCTGGCGGTCGCTGGGGTGCTTGCTGCTACAAAATGGCATCACAAACAGGATCTGCAGAGTAAAAGGAAAGTATGGGGCTGGGCTAATTGTTTGTTTCCTAGTTCTGATAGCTGTGACTCTGTGGAGCCATGGACCAGGAGAGAAGAATGGCCTGCATGCAGACTTTGCTGAGCTGAGAGCAGGAATGGTGAGCTGCCTGCACTGGGACCTGGGCAGAAGCCAGGAGCGGCTGCCACCTGTGGATGGAGAAGGAACCAAGGAGTTCGGAATTCAGCCACAGGAAAAGATAAGAACTGAGCAGCAAAGCAGGGGCACTGAATGTGTTTCTTTGCTGCATCCCATAGTTTGGGACCCAGGGGGAGGATGGACTTGTGACTATGGTGGGTGGGATGAAGTGCCTTGGATCCCCAAGGAACCCACCTTATTGGTTTTGTTGCCTAGCCCCCTCTCTGTACTTGGAAGCAGGGGCTGGAGCTGTGTGAGGAGAAGGCCACCCCCCTCCACTCAAGAGAACTTTATTTGGACTCTTGTTTTGAATTGAGGTGGTAATGCACTGTACTTTGTGTTTGTTTAAGGCCCAGTGGCCACTTTGGTAACTTTAGTTCTGTATCTTGAAAATGTGACTTAAGAGGTGTTTAGTGCTAATTCAAAAGTAAATTGACTATGCTGAGGGCATGAAAGATCTTGGGGCTGAATGCAATGGGAATGTAAATTTTTTAGATTTTCCCTGCCCTAGGCTAAAGTGCTCTGGGAGCCTGGGGTGGGAGGCTTGTTTTTCAGTAGATACTTTTTGATTGGCCAGTAGGTCCAGAAGTTTATTACATTCTCTGAGCCAGGAGAAGTTGAAATAAGCCCTGATTTGAGGCTTTAATTTGGGGCTCACTTTGAGAAGTGTTCTGTGATTTGATCAGATGAGACTCTGGGAAGCCTTTGAAAAACCCAGATGGTCAGGAAGACTATATCCAGTGGGGAAGAAACAAGCATATTTTCTCCAAGAAAGTTTAAATGGAAAACCTCTAAGCAAAGACCAAATATTCTCAGAATTCACTTTGTGTTTTGTACAAGAAAAATACAATTTTTAAAAGGAATTAACCCCAAGAAGATCAAACAGCACAAACTAAGAGACTAGATTATAAGTAAACATGGTAAGGAAATGAAAATCACTTCGTCCTCTGGTTTCTTTCCAAACACATCATGTTCTTGAGTAAAGTTCACAAAGCTGAACCAGGTGGTATATTTTTAAAGTTAAATGTCTTAAAAAAAATGAAAACCTATCATGCAGTGAATCTGAATTAGTGTAACGATTTTCAGTTGCTCCTGAATGTAAGGAGTGGATAGGGATTTTATTTCATACACTAATGTCATGCAGTGGCATAAGACAATTACAATTGGAAATGGGCAGTACTCTTTGCTCAAATGCATAATAATCAATATGGCAACCTTTTAAAATTACCTTGTCTTTTCTTTTTATGATCTTGTTGGATTGCAAACAGTTTTCATTCAATGCCAGAACTGTGATATTTCCAGGATAAATGTATCCTGAGAACAAAAGAAAGTTATTTGTTAATAAGAAAATATGTTCTCAATTAAACTTCTAGCTATTCGTTCACTTATCTTTCAGTCCATTGATTGGAACTCAGAGCAACCTGAACTTTTATCAGTTTTTACAGGAGTTAAATGAAAAACAAATGGATCTTCACATCAAATCTGTGACTATTTCAGTTGAACATACATATGCAACTAAGTATACCATTTCCTGATTGCCCATTTCACTTGCTGTCTCCCATACTTAGTAGTTTCTCCCTCCTCATTTTTACTGCTTGGATTCGTTAGCTTCTTCCCAGTATTTGCTAGAATTCCATCTTCTGCAAGAAGTCTTTCCCAGTCTCCCTTAATGTTAGTGCCTAGGCTATTTTGATTACTTCCAACTTATCTTGTTTATAGCTTTTTTATTAACCTAAATCGTTTGTTTTTTCCTCTGCTGTCTCCCTTATTGGAGGAGATTTTTTTTTTTACTTTCTTTGTATTCTCATTGCTTAGTACAGTGTTTTGGTACCTGCAGTTGTTCAGTTGTGTTTGACTCTTTGTGAACCCATGAAGCATATTGTCCATTTTATGGAGTTTTCTTGACAAAGACACTGGAGTGATTTACCATTTCATTTTCCTGGGCACTAAGGCAAACAGAAGTTAAGTTATCTGTCCAGGATGAAACAACTAATAGGCATGGCCAGATTTGAACTCAGGTCTTACACATCCCAGGCCCAGTACTCTAATAACAGAAATCTGGCTGCCTCCTAAGCATTGGTTAAATGTCTTACCCAAGTTTATACAGCTAGTAAGTAGATTTGAACTCAGGTCTTTTTGATTCATTGGGTATCTAGGTGGCAGAATTAATAGTTCCAGGCCTGAAGTCAGGAAGACTGATCTCCCTGACTGCAAATCTGGACTCCAATTCAGTAGCTGTGTGACCCTGGGAAAGTCACTTAACCTTGCTTGCATTGGTTACTCATCTGTAAAATTAGCTGAAGGAAAAAAAATGACAAACCACTCCAGTACCTTTGAAAAGAAAACCACAAATGCAATCATAAAGAGTCACGCACTCCTGAAAAAATGACTGAACAGCAATACCCTTTTCTTCTTCTTCTTCTTCTTCTTCTTCTTCTTCTTCTTCTTCTTCTT
>NW_027186315.1:1201550-1214608 GCF_028583685.1 Petaurus breviceps papuanus | reverse complement strand
CTTCTTCTTCTTCTTCTTCTTCTTCTTCTTCTTCTTCTTCTTCTTCTGCTGCTGCTGCTGCTGCTGCTCCTCACTACATCACTACTCTAGGAATGAATTCATTACTTATATGTCCTCCAGTACCCAAATGTTATCAATAGATAATGCCTTCATGATCTAATATAATCATAATTCTGCCTGCCATGAGGATAGAATGTGGTCAATTATATATGTTTGTTGGACTTGTCCCCCTTGCTCTTACCAGGAAAGATAGCAAAACAGTGGTACATATGTAATTAATATAAAAATAATCCATACAAGTTCATCTGTCTCACATCATAATCTCATGCTCCCCTTAATAGCCAGATAACCCACAATAATGTTAGTTATAAGCCCATAGAGGTTGTCAGTTATGTTAGAGTTATAACAATATGATGGACAGAAAAAAATAACCTTATAGTCACAAGTTTTTGTGTAATTAAGAAGGAGTAAAACCCATAGCATAGTCAGAAAATCACTTTTTTCTTTCATTATATTGATTTTATTTTGATAATAAAGAAGTAACATAATTGGCTTGGGATCAAAGAGACATGAAATAAATTTTATCATAGATACTACTTTTGTGATCACTTCAGTCACCTGATCTGTAAAATGCTAATTAATGATACCTAATGCACAGGGTTTGTTGCAAGGATAAAGGAGTATAATATATTTAAACCACTTAAAAACTTTAAAGCTCCTCAATAAATGTTAGCAATTATTGTCTTATTGATTCACTTAGTAAATTTTTTTTATATAAAATGTGTAAACAAGTAGTCCCATTTTTTATAAGAAGTGTATTTATAGGAATGTTATCACTTATTTTCAAATCTGATACAGAGGACAATAATTTCTTCAGCAAAGAATTTTTGGAGAGGGTAACATCCATGAAGTTGAAACTTACTGACTCATTATAATCAGACAAAATGCTTCTCTTAAGTTGGATTACATGAATTTATGCTCTCAGATATTCACTAGTAGATGAATATATTAATTTCATTTCCTCTAAGTATACAATATTATGTTGCCAAAATTGGGATCAGTCTTTTTATTGGTTCAATAAAGCAGTCCAATAACTTAACCCGTTCAATTAAGAAAAGTAGTTTCATTCGTTCACACAGGTACATTAAGTTTTATTGTGAGTTAAATCCCTAGTTGATCTTGTGATAAAAAAAATAAAAAAGTAATCTTGAAGGAAACACTCATATTCATTACATTCTCCTCAAGTACACAAATTGGCTTCATTATTATATTTTATGTAAAGACCAAAACCTAAGGCAGAAATAAAAAAGAAATACTAAGGGTCAGAAATGTACATGGAAAGCATTATAGACATGGAAAAGAGGCAAAGGGAGGGAAACTGCCTATGTGAGGGGGAAATGGAATTGTTGACTTGAAGGGAGAGCTAGCAAGCCAAGTTAAATCTTCATGGAAATCACACATACACACACACACACACAGTATCTTAGAAGTATCAGCATTTCTGAATAGAGGAATGACCTGTTCTGAGTTGTTCGTTGGATCCTTAATTTGACAGCTGTGTGGAAGACTGACTGAACAGGATGAAGAATGGAAGTTACTGAAAAGAGATTATGTCATCTTCTACTACTGTACTGGCTATGTGAGAGGAGTTAAGAAATGCTGACAGTAAATTTTACATCTGATTGGATATTGCAGGGTGAGGGAAAGTAAAAAGTATATATACAAGACTATTATTCTGAGTGATATATAGACTTATATACAGTAATATACTCAAAAGAACTAAGAAGTTTTTGGGGAAGGATAGGTTTAGCTAAGAAGATAATGAGTTCCATTGTGCACATATTGAGTTTGAGAGAGCCAACTAAGTAACAATGTCCCATTAGTAGTGGGCAACACATATATATTATTTCTAAATAATTTTGATTTCATAGTAATCTGAATACATATGATGTAGTATTATATGGAACTTGAAAAGCATTTCAAGGATTCTCTGAGACTGATGAATATGTCACCGAATATGTAAAATCACTAATGTTGAGATCCTCTCTCTCCAGTTTTGAAGGTCACATTCTCTACAGGCATTCTCAACTTGTCTTTGTTCTTTTATACATTATCCAGAGGTACTTGAGCAATATTCCAGGCACCTGCCTCAGTCTCCGTATTTCATCATCCTGATTCAGCTCTCTAGTGTGCTTGGAACTTCCTTTGATACGTTAAAAGCCTCATTTCCTGAAGTCTTCCCACATTTGAATACATCTTCATGCTGGTGCTTTTTTTCTTATAGTAAATTATACCTGAGGGCTACGGTTTAGGAGGCCTTGCTTCATTCCCCTTCCTGCTGTATTTCTATTTCTCCAGATTTTCCAGGTTCCAAGGAGAAGAGAGTGATCAACAGAGTCAAAGACTACAGAGAAGTTAAAAAGGATGAAAAGTAAGAAATAACCATCAGGTTTGGACATTAAGACATCAATGGTAACTTTTGAGAGACTTATTTCAATAGAATGATGAGGTCAGTAGCCAGCCTGCAAAGGGTTAAGAGAGTGACAGGAAAGAAAATGGAAACATATACTGTACATGGAATTTGGTCATGAAAGTGAGGAAAGTTATACTATAATAGTTAATGGAGGTGAACAGATTACATGAAGTTTTTTCAGTAACGAGAAATAAATGGGAATATTTGTAGGCAGTAGAAAACAGCACATGGATAATAAGAGGATGAAGATTAGTAAAAACATGGATATGATAGATGGGACATTCTACTAGAGAAAACAGGAGGAAAAGGAATCACTTGTGAATGTAGACAGATTTGTTTAGCAAGTAGAAGGGCCATCTCATGATATGAGAGAATGTTGTAGGAGGAAACAGCAATGGAAGGTATCTGACTCAGATGAAATTAGCAAGAAATGACATATTAGTAAATTGCCTCATTTTTTCAGAAAAAAAAATAAAGACTACTCAATTGAGATGGGAGGGGGAGGGGAAACACAGGAAGATAGAGGAGGGATGAAAAGGTTTAGAAAATTCTCTTTGTTAAATAGGTGTATAAAATGATTGTATTGTTGTAGTGAGGGCTCAATTGTTATTATGTAGTATAAATTTGTGATGGAACTCATTAACACAGTTTTTTTTTCCTCCAGCTTTGTTCAGCAACATATAAATAGGAGCAAAGGCATGAACAGTTGAAGTATTTCAATCCTGAGGCATGAGCAAGATCATGGTAAGATATGGGGGTAAAAGAATCAAGGGAAGAAGATAGTGGAAATGGTTAAGGAAGGGGTCAAGAGGAGAAAGAGGAGGAGATGTGGAAGGGAAAAGAGCAGAGGAATAATGACATGAGAAAGAATTGAGGGATTGACAGCATGAAGATCAAGAACAAGGTAGGGGCTGCAAGCAGAAGAAAATGAAGGATGACAACAATTTATGATCAGATTAAGGAATTTTGCACTTTGTGGACATAGAAATGGAATACTTATTGGTGATATAGCACATGAAGGGTATTATCATGCATTTCTATAAAACTGGTACAGTAGAGGAGTAAGTTATGGGGGGAAAAGTAAGTTGAAAGACTAGTAGGTTAGGATGTTTGAGGCACTATTTATATGCTTTTTTGTTTTGTTTTATATCGGTTGCTTATTTTGTCACTGCAGCTGATAATGTAGAACTCTGTTATTTAATATAAATCTCTTTTAGGAAATGATGCAATGTTGCAGAGCAATACTCTATACTATGGTCCTCTCTAATCTCTTTTTTTCTTTTGCAAAAAAAAAAAAACAAATGGCTAAATGACAGTAAAGGGGTCACCAGTTACTAAGAATTATATAATGTTGTTTCTATATTTTTCCCTGTATCCTTATTTATTTAACTTTGTAATAGATATGTGTAATTCTTAACTATTATTAAATAAGTGGGTATATTACTAAATGAACTGAATGAGGTTTCATTTTTCATTTTTTCCTTTCTCATTCCTCTCATTTTCTGGCATTCACTGAAGTCTGTGTATGTCCTGATGACTTTGATTTCCTTTAAACCCTCCACAGTACTACTGCTTGTGATAGAAGAATCAGAATACTCTTTGTTTCTCATTGTCAGTTCTAGATGATACATGCACCACCATGACAGAGCTATTTTTCCTCTTTTGAGGTTCATGCTATTAAAAAAGATTACCATTATAGATCCTGGTTAACCTTTATACATTGACCTCAAGGACATTTTTCTCCTTCCCTCAGAATTTCATGCCTGTTTCTCACAGTCTTTCTCTTTTTCCCATTCTATCTTCAAAAAAGGGAACTTGAACATACATGTAGAAATTTCTTAAATATGCTAATTTTTAACTTTCTTAATATAGCCAATTCACATGACCATACCATTTAAGATACACACAATGATGTTTTCATATTTCTATTACCCATATGTATTTTGCTTCAGTTTTCATGAAATCACTTAACTGATATAGTTTCATAAGTCTTATTAATTCCAACTCTCTTCTTCATACTCACAATTCTTTCTTTTATCTTCCATTTCTGCTTCCATCCACTATTTTTCATGTCATCAACCTTGCAATGGCTACACTGTCCTTTCTACCTGACCTTTCCCTCTTAGTGTATAATTTAGTAAATCACTATCTTCAAATTTTATTCTCTTGTTCCATGTCTTAATATTGGTAACATTTTATCAAATTGTAACACTAGATTACTCGTCCCATCATGGTTCTTATTCATGTAATGCTGAATGAAATTGAATAAAACCACAAAATAATGGTAATTTAGTAAACTAAAAAGATATGTTACATAATCTTAAGTGGTCCTTCACTGCAACAAGGTCATCCTTTTACTCCTCCCTCATTGAATCACTATATTTCTCTCCACAGTGTCTGTTCCAAAGCTTATCATTACCATTCAGGACTCCCACACAATCTTTTTCTCCCTATCTCCCTTATGAAGACCTTGCCTCACTTCATTTAAAAAAAAAAATTAGATCCTTGTTGAGAGTTTCTCTATTTCCGTTCTTACTTTCATATGACTCAGACATCTTCCCCCATTATCTTTACCTTTACTCCAGTGAAAGTAATGTCACAGTTATTATTGACTTCATTTTAGAGATGAAAGAACAATTTTAATGAGGTTTATATGGCAAGGACAATACAGCTAGTTATGATCTAAGGTGGACTTTCAAAACAACTCTCTTAAAAGATTATTTTTATAAGAAAAAAATTGAGGACATTTTCTTTGATTATCCTTTGAGATCTAATTCCAGAGAAGACTGCAAAATTTGGTTCAAATTAGAGAATGAAATTATTTTTATTTACTTTATCAAATGCTTTATTAACTTCTCATTTTCATCATTCATTTCCACAGGATTTTGAGTTACAAATTATTTTTCTGTTTTTCCTCTACCCACCACTCCAAAATAGCGATCCCACTGGATATCCCCTCCTCCAGTCTGCTCTCTCCCTTATCTTCCCCCATACCCCTACTGACTTTCCAGTAGGGCATAGTGAAACTCTGTGACCCAGTGTCTGTATATCTTATTTCCCATTTACATATAAAATAATATTAATAATAGTACACACACATATGTATATATATTTAAACATTTCATTTTTAAAATTTGAATTCTAGATTCATTCCTTTCTTCCCTTGTTACCCACCATTACTGGGAAGATAAGCAATTCAATATAAATTGTACATGTGTAACTATGCAAAACATTTCCATAGTGAATATATTATAAAAGACGGACTATATTTCCTTCCTTCCTATCTCACCTCCTACTTGTTCTATTCTATACCTTGATCCTGTCCCTTTTCAGAAATAGGTGCTTCCAAATTCCTACCCAACCCCCAGCCTTCCCTCAATTCCATCATCTCCCCTCTCATCCCCTTCCCCCCTACTTTCCTGTAGGGTGAGATACCCTATTTAGTGTTTATGTCAATCCCTCCCTAAGCCAAATTCAATCAGAATAAGGTTAACCCATTCTGTTTTGCCTTCCTGTTCTTTCCCTCCATTGTAATCCTTTTCCCTTGCCTTTTCTATATGAGATAGTTTACCCCATTCTGTCTCTCCCCATCTCCTTTTATTATATTCATCTCTCACCTCTTAATTTCACCATTTAAGTAGTATTCTTTCCTATTCAATTGGTTCTGTGCCCTCTATGTATGTATATCTGTACACATATATACACACAGTCACATATGTATTCATACACCCATATACCCTCCTATATAGATACATATGTGTGTATACATACATATTTATATATACATACACATGCACACATATATGTACAGACATTTCTATTCCCTTCAATTATTGTTTTTCCATGTAGGAATGTAAATAGTTCAACATTGATAAGTTCCTTATGATTCCTTTTCCCTGTTTGCCTTCTCATGCTTCTCTTGCTTCTTGTATCTGAATGTCAAATTTTCTATTCAACTCTGGTTTTTTCAGAAAGAATGCTTGAAAGTCCTCTATTCCACTGAATGACCATATTTTCCCTTGAAACATGACACTCAGTTTTTCTGGGTAAGTGATTCTTGGTTTCAATCCCACCTCCTTTGACCTCTGGAATATCATGTTCCAAACCCTTTGATACCCCAGTGTAGAAGCTGCAGGATCCTGTGTTATCCTGATTGTGTTTCCACAACATTCAAATTGTTTCTTCTGGCTGCTTGTAATATTTTCTCCTTCATCTGGGAATTCCAGAACCTGGTTATAATATTCCTAGGAATTTTCTTCTGAGTATCTTTTTCAGGAGGTGACTGGTAGATTCTTTTTTTTTTGCCTTTTGGAGGGCAATTGGGGTTAAGTAACTTGCCTAAGTTTACATGGCTAGTTTGTGTGTGTGTGTGTGTATGTCTGTGTATGTGTGTGTGTGTGTGTGGGTGTTAAGTGTCTGAGACTGGAACTGAACTTGGGTCCTCCTGACTCTGGGGCTGGTGCTTTACTCACTGAGCCACCTAGCCACCCCAATGATTGGTAGATTCTTTCAACCTCTATTTTGCCCTCTGGTTCTAAATCATCAGGGCAATTTTACTTGAGAATTTCTTGAAGGATGATTTCTAGGTTCTTTTTTTGGTCATGGCTTTCAGGTAGTCTAATAATTTTTAATTTATCTCTCCTGGATATATTTTCCAGGTCAGTGGTTTTCCCAATGAGATATTTCACATTGCCTTCTATTTTTTCATTTACTTGCATCTGTTTAATAGTATCTTGATTTCTCATAAAGTCACTAGCTTCCATTTGCTCCAATCTAATTCTAAAGGCATGATTCTTTTCAATTAGCTTTTGAGATTCTTTTTCCATCTGGCAAATTCAGCTTTTTTAAGGCATTCTTCTCCTCATTGACTTTTTGAGTCTCTTTTGCCATTTGAGTTAGTATATTTTTAAGGTGTTATTTTCTTCAGTGTTGACTCCATTTCATAATTTTCTTGCATCATTCTCATTTCTCTTCCCAATTTTTCCTCCACTTCCCTTATTTGGCTTTCAAAATCCTTTTAATGCTCCTCTATGGCCTGTAACCAGCTCATATTTTTCTTGGAAGTTTTTGGTGAAGCAGTTCTGACTTCTTTGTGTTCCTCTTGTTCCATGCTTTGATCCTTTTTGTCCCCAAAATAGAAGTCTAATGTTGGAATACTCTGTTTTCTTTGCTTGATTTGCCTGCTCATGTTGCCACTCAATTACTTGACTTTCAAGGTTTTTGCCACAGTTGGACTCTGCTAGCAGAGGGGGGAGCTTTGTCCCAATTGCTGGGGTTTTCTCAGCTGCCAGAGCTATTAGTTGGGTGCCCTCTCTGAAGACTCCACACACTCTGGCAAACTGGTCACAAACCCCAGGACAACCACCATAGACCACAATCCAGATCCAAGCAGGTTAAAGTGAGAGATATTGCCCCTCAGACTGCTCACTTGGTTCTCCTACAATCTGTAACTCAGGAGCTGAAGCTTCCACATAGTGGTAGCTGCAAGGCCATGGCACCTCAGCAGCTTCTCCCTGCAGGGGATAAAGGCCTGACCACACTCTTAAACTACCAGATCCCAAAGTCCACACTGCACTGACCTGTCACTTTGTCCTTAGCATCTATGTGTTGATAATTCCGGAATCCACCACAGCTGCTGGTGCTCTGAAAGCCCTCCAGCCAGATATATATTTGGGGGGGAGGGAGAGAGAGAGAGAGAGAGACAGAGAGACAGAGAGACAGAGAGAGACAGAGAGAGAGACAGAGAGACAGAGAGAGAGAGAGAGAGATGTAGAAAATTAAATTAAATGAGGGCCTGATCTATGAGTAGACTTTTATCCAAATTAAAATACTTCATAAGAGACTTTATGGTAGATGTATTTTAAATTTGTTTTAAAATTACAGGAAACATAATGGAGTTGTTTCTGTTCTCTAAAATCATATTTCCTTTAGTGATTAAGGGACTTATACAGATAAAAGTTGCATTATCTCTTCATTTGTTTTTATATTTTCCCTTATAGAACTTTTTTCCCCATTTGTCTTCATATAGAAATTTACTTTCTCCTAGTACTTGATTCTTTTTTTCAAAATAACCTAATAAATGATTTGCCCATAAGATATCCCATCACTTTATCAAATTCTCGTTTGAAAATTTAAATGGATAGATTTCTTTTTAATAGATTTTGCTGTTTTTACTGCTTGTTCTTAGGAAATTCTAGTCTATCCTGAATTGATTGTAAATAACTGCCAATAAAACCCTTGTAAATATATCAAAATACATCTTACATGTGGCTTAGAGACAATCCATCATGTATCAGTGAGAAGAATTTTGTTCATATCTGTTGTGCATTATGTTATGGATAGAAACAAACAGTCTATACATTGGCAAGGGAATGGACACTGCAAGTCCCATTCTGCCTCAAAATGTATCTCATATTGACCTGCTATACTGACTGGGAAGCTTCATAGTATAATGGTAAAAAATCAGTGTTAGCATGTCAACATACTAGTGTGCCAGTGTGTTAGTGTGTTACCCTGTTAGCATGGAATTTGCATCAAGAAGACAGAGTCTGAAGCAAGTCTCTGAAATTTACTAATATAACCATATAATTATAACTAAAACAATCACAATTTATTTCATTTAACCTTCTCAAGTCTCATCTATAAAACTGGGATGAAAATAATGCCTATAGTATCTGTCTCACAAGGGTTATGAAACACATCAATTAGGATAATATTCACACAGAATTTTGTAAGCCATAAAATGCCACATAAATCTTTTAGTATATTAGTATTATTCTATTCTATTATTATAATTCTATTATTATGTAATTGTATTAGTATTATTAGTATAATTCTATTTAGAAGACCAAACAGTCCTGTCAAAAGATATATTAAATTTTATTTTTAAGAATAATATTTTCAAAGTTCTCCAAGATTTATCCATGCCCCATAAGGTCAAAGGACACATCCATCCATAGATATTCATAGTGTTACAAGAAGCATAAATTTATTGCAAATTCCTACTAGTAAAAGCTGAGGTATTATGGACTGGTAATGATATGCAGGCCAGGAAAGCAATTTCCTATGGCTGTTTTCTGAAGGGAAGTTTGCAACATATAGGATAGGAGAGCATCATATGTGATTTACATATTATTTTAGTACAAAAAGGCTTTCATGACTATTTCTAAAATTCTACTAATCACACATAAAGTAAGAAATTCAAAAAATCTGTAATCCATGAAACTTTGAAAAAATAGAAATACATTCTAAACTGATTTCAAAGTTGCAAATAGGCCTAGCATTTTAAAATTATTTCTATCAAAACAGTGACAAATGTATGCAGATTTTCCCAAAAGGATCATAGATAGTGTATAAATATACTGCCTTTAAAAGCAGAATTTCTTTAAGCGTTTTCTCCACAGATTCACATTTTCCCTTTAAAATGTTGTTAGGCTCCTCCCATTTGAGCTCCTCTGAAATTATGAATTCTGATTTTTAAAAGGGAGAATTTACTTAACTAGTAGACCATGCCAGCACAGCTGAGGCCCCAGGAAACCAGGAGCAGGTCTTGGGAGTGTCTGAATCAGCAGTGGCAAGTGGCCACTTCTGGCACTATTAGTCCACAGTTAATAAGGGAATAAAACAACTGATCAGAAGGAGATTACCAGGGTCTCTTTCCTAGCACTGAGGCAGGACTCTATTGCTTTGTACATACTTGGATCTGAGTCACAGAAAACATCAGCAAGACCTTCCTCCAGGATTTCTATAAACATACAACAAGAAAATCCTCTTTCAGGGCTTCTGAACTAGCAGTAAGGCCCCAGGGCTTCTGTAACAACAACAATGTCCTCTATCAACAGACAAATCTGACAAAGTAATATCAAAACAGACAGACAAAGTACCAGCACCACAGCCATGCTTACTCCCAGTTCTCCTCTCTTCTTATTTCTCAGTTGTCCTCTCTTCTCAGTTCTTAGTTCTTCTCTCTTCTCAGTAATTCTGGCTTTCTAGCTTGGACTTTTTCTTATATATGGTATTAGCTCCTCCCTGTTTTGCCCATTCCTTTTACATTAGGAACTTCCTCCCACTGTGGGATTCACAAGTTCTGGATCTTAATAATTGATAAAATCATGAACTTGAAACAAGGTGCTAAGTACCTGTTTGATTGCCAATACAAGGAGAAGGGAAGATCTTCAAATCCCCATTACCATTACAGCCCTCCACATTGAAAGAAGAACAATTCCTTAACAAAGATTTAAAAAGTCAAAAATAGCCTGGGATGAAAAAACAAAACAAAGCTCAGAGTATAGAATCTTACTTTAGTGACAAGGTAATGAAAGCATAAACTCAGAAGAAGACAACAATGTAAAAGTTCCAACATCCAAAGCCTTCAAGGAAAAAAATATGAATTGTTCTCTGATCATGAATGATATAAAAAAGGGTTTTGACAAGAAAGAGAAGCAGAGGAAAAATTGGGAAGAGAAATAAGAGTGATACAAGAAAATCATGAGAGGCGGCTAGGTAGCACAGCGAGTAAGAGCACCGGCTCCAGTGTCGGCATGACTTGGAGATCGAATCCTGGGCTCAGATACTCTGCACCACACCCAGAAATAACTGGCCGTGTAACCTTGAGCAAATTACTTAACCCCAATTGCTTAAAAAAAAAGGAAAGAAAATCATGCAAAAATAAGTAAAAAGCTTGGTAAAGGAGACAACTACTTCCCCAACCCGCCCCCCCCCAAAAAAAAAAACTGAAGAAAGTAACACCGTAAAAATAGATGAACATAAATGATAAAAGAGGTTCAAAAGGCCAATGAGGAGAGGAATACCTTAAAAAGAAAAAGTGGCCAAATGGAAAAAGCTCATTTTCAAAAGCTCATTGAAGAAAATAATTCCTTAAAATTTAAAATGGAGTAAATGGAAGCTAATGACTTTATGAGACATTAAATTTTTAAACAAAACCGAAAGAATGAAAAAATAGAAAATAATGTGGAAAATCCCATTGGAAAAACCACTGACCTTGGAAGCAGATCCAGGAGAGATAATTTTCAAATTATTGGACTACCTGAAAGCCATTATAAAAAAAGAGCCTAGACATCATCTTTCAAGAAATTATCAAGGCGGCCAGGTGGCTCAGTCAGTAAAAGCACCAGCCCCAGTGTCGGGATGACCTGGGGATCAAATCTGGGCTCAGATCCTTAGCACCACACCCAGAAATAACTGGCCATGTAACCTTGAGCAAGTTACTTAACCCCAATTGCTTTAAAAAAAAAAAAGAATAAACTTACTACAGATCAGAAGCTTTACTGCTTAGGAGCCATCCTACGTAATCATTCAAAGTGAGGTAGTCTCTTGATCCAGAAAACCCCACAAAATCATGTAAGTCAAGGGGTACATATCTCCAGGTCCACTTCAAGAACACCCGTGAAACACACCAAGCTATCAAGGGCATGCATATCCAAAAAGCTACCAAGTATTTGAAAGGTGTCACATTGAAGAAACAGTGTGTTCCTTTCTGTCAATATAATGGTAGAGTTGGCAGGTGTACCAAGGCTAAGCAATGGGCTTGGACACAGGGTTGGTGGCCCAAAAAGAGTGCTGAATTCTTCCTGCATATGCTTAAAAATGTAGAGAGTAATGCAGAACTGAAGGGTTTGGATATGGATTCTCTTGTCATTGAGCATATCCATGTTAACAAGTCTCCCAAAATGTGCCAGCATACTTATAAAGTTCATGGCTGAATCAACCCACACACGAGTTCTCCCTGACATATTGAGATGATACCTCCTGAAAATGAACAAACTGTATCCCAGAAGAAACTGAAGAAACAAAAGCTTATGGCACAGGAGTAAATATGACATTACAATGCAAATAAAAGTGAAATGAAACAAACAAAAAAAGAAATTATTAAGAAAAACTGCCCTGATTGATATTCTAGAATCAGAGGGTAAAATAGAAATTGAAAGAATCCACCAATAGCTTCCTGAAAGAGATCCAAAAATGAAAACTCCCAGGAATTTTATAGGCAAATTACAGAGCTCCTAGGTTAAGGAGAAAATATTTCAAGCAGCTAGAAAAGAAACAATTCAAATATTTCTAGAGCCAAAATCAGGATAACCCAATATTTAGCAGCTTCTGCATTAAAGGATCAGAGAGTTTGGAATATGATATTCCAGAGGACAAAGAAACAGATCAAAATAGGGGAAAACAAGGAAAAGGTAAAAATAGCATTCTGACTCCATCAGTTCTTTCTCTGGGTGTTGTAATGTAATGCCAAAAGAAAGGCAACTTCCCAAGGCTCAGAATACCAGCATAGGTGCTCTCCATTTTATTCAGTAACAAACCCAGAACAGAGAAGATCAAAACATGACATCATTCAAAATACAGCATTTACTAAGTGTGATTAAATAATCTCCAAGTACTACTCCACCCCAGGACCTTCCAATCATTCAATCAATTACAAAGTCCCTTTTCTAAATACTTCTCCACCCCTAGGCTATACCTTCATTTGGTCCACCACAAAACCCCTCTTCTCAAATGGAGATTAGTTTCCAAATATAGGTAAAGTACCTTCATTTGTCAATCACAGAGCACAATAAGGTCA
>NW_027186315.1:1197129-1201450 GCF_028583685.1 Petaurus breviceps papuanus | reverse complement strand
TCCTGGGGAGACAAGGCTTAGCAAGGCCATAAGATACATTGCCAGTCTCTTCATGAATTTATCCTCTGTCTGTAGAACAGTCCTAGAACCCCTGAACACATTAGCAAAGCCCTCTCCCAGGATTTCTGTAAACATACAACAAGAAAATCCTTCTTCAGGGCTACTGAACCAACAGAAAGGCTCCCAGACCCCTGCAACAACAGCACTGTCCTTCACCAGTGGACAGTATTCATTCTGTCTGCAGGACAGTCTCCAGACCCCTGCAACAACAGCACTGTCCTTCACCAGTGGACAGTATTCACTCTCTGTCTGCAGGACAGTCTCAGGGCTTCTTAGTGAACAGCCAGGTTCCAGGACTTCTTCAACAAAAGGACTGTCTTTCACCAGTGGACAAATCTGGCAAAACAACATCAAAACAGACAGACAAAGTACCAGCAAAACAGCCATGTCTCCTCAGTCCTTGGCAGCTCAGAGGGGCAGGTCTCAAAAGTCCAGGGCAATTCAAAGTGGCCACCAGCAATTCTCTTAGTCTCTCTCTCTCTCCACAACGTGCTGCTTCCAAAAAGAGCTGCTGCTTCCAAAAAGATCTTCCGCCTCTCTCTTATCTCTCCAAATCTATGTCACCAGCTCCTCCCAGTTCAGGACTTTCTTTTCACATCAACAAGTCCATCCCACAGGTGGGATTAACAAGCTCTGGGTTTTAACACAATCAATTTGAAAACCAAGCCAATACAGGGGAATCTTTAATTGCCATTACTATCACAGGTGTGGATAGCATTTTCCATCATAAGTCATTTAGAATTGTCTTCGGTAATTGTATTGCTGAGAAGAGCTAAGTCCATCATACTTGATCATCATATAATGTTCTCTGGTTCTGCTAACTTCACTCAACATCAGTTCATGTAAGTTTTTCCAGGTTTTTCTAAAATCCAATTTTGTGAATTACAACCAAGAATCACCTATCGAGCAACCCTGAATATAATTAATGAGAGGAAAACAAGGAAATTCAAGGAGATGGAGGAATTTCATTGAGAAATTCTTGAGAAAAGACTAGAGCTAAATAGAAATACAAGACTCAAGAGAAGCATGAAAAGATAAAAAGGAAAGAGAAATCATTACAGATTAAAGTTAAACATTTTACAATCCTATATGGAAAGATGATATTTTTAACTCATAAGACCTTTCTCATTATTAGGGTAGTTAGAAGGGGTTTTATGAATAGAGGGAACAGGTGTGAGTTGAATGTGAAGGAATGATATCTAAAAATAAAATTTAGGGGTGAGAGAGGAATATACTAGAAGAAAGAGAAAGGGGGAGGTAGAATGTGGTAAATTATCTCACATAAAAAAGAACCAAGAAAAAGGTTTACAGTGAAAGGGAATAGGGTAGAGAGGAGAGGGAATGAGTTAACCTTACTTTCATCAGAATTTCTTCAGAGAGGAAATTACATACACATTCATTTGGATATAGGAATCTGTCTTGTGTACAGGAAAGCAGGAGAGAAGAGGATAAAATTTGGGGGGCAGTGATAGAAGAGAGGGCAGATTGGGGAAGAGGGTAATAGTTTAGTCAGAAGAAAAAACATTTTTTGAGGAGGGGCAGGGTGAAAGGAGAGAGAATAGAATAAATGGGGGGACAGGATAGGATGGAGGGAAATAGTCTTTTACAAAGTTACTACTATGGAAGTGTTTTCTATACCACACATATATAATCTACATCAAATTGCTTGCATTCTAAATGATGGTGAGTGTGAAGGAAGTGAGAAAATTTGGAACTCAGAGTTTTAAAAGTGAATGGTAAAATTATTTTTACATGTAAGTGGGGAAAATCAAATACTAAATGAATTTTTTGTAAATAATATTTTATTTTTCCAATTACACATAAAGATAAATTTCAACATCCATTTTAATAAACTTTTGAATTCTATATTTTCTTCTTTCCTATCTCCCCCTCCTCCCCAATACAGCAAACAATCTGGTATAGTTTACACATGGGCAATCATATAATACATATTTCCACACTAGTTATTTTGTGAAAGGAAACAGAACAAAATCAGGAAAAACAAGAAAAAGGCAAAAATAGCATTATGACTCCATCAGTTCTTTCTCTGGTTGTAGATAGCATTTTCCATCATAAGTCATTTAGGATTGTCTTGGATAATTTTGTTGCTGAGAAGAGCTAAGTCCATCATACTTGATCATCATATAATGTTCTCTGATTCTGCTCACTTCACTCAGCATCAGTTTATGTAAGTCTTTCCAGGTTTTTCTGAAATCCACTTGCTCATCATTTCTTATAACACAGTGATGTTCCATTTATTTCATATACCACAACTTTTTCAGCCATTTCCCAATTGATGTCCAACCCTTAAATTTCCAATTCTTTGACACCACAAAAAGCTGTTATAAATAATTTTGTATGTGTAGGTCCATTTCTCATTTCTTATGATCTTTTTAATTTTTTGGTCTTTATTAATTTGTGTGTTTACTTTTAGTTTACAAGATTCATTTCCACATTTCCTTGAGTTTCAAATTTTCTCTCCCTCCCTCCTCTCCCCACCCGCCCAAGCCTGGCATACAATTAAGTATAGGATCTCCAAATACTTTCACATTAGACATTAGTCCATTATAAAGAAGGATTGTATCAGATGGAATGAACAATGGGAAAGAAGAAACAAAACCAAACAAGAAAAATTTAAAAAAAAGATCAGGTAGTTTACTTCAATCTGGATTCAAACTCTGTTTTTTCTAGTTCTTTCTTTGGATGTAGACATCTCTCTCCAACATTAGTCTTTTGGGGTTGAATTATATCACTGCATTGCTGAGAAGAGTACAGTCTATCAAAGTAGGTCATCAAACATACGTTGGGTCTATAGTTGCATACAAATTTCTCCTGGTTCTACTCTTCTCACTCAGCATCAGTTTGTATAAGCCTCTCCAGGTAAACATGATGTCCATCTCCTCCTCGTTTCTTATAGCACAATAGTATTCCATTACATTCATATACCAAAACTTGTTCAGCCATTGCCTGATTGATGGGCACCCCCTTAATTTCCAATTCTTTGCCACCACAAAAATGAAAATTTTTTAAAAGAATAAACATCGTTGAGGTAAAGGAGAATTTGGAGATGTTTCTACTATAATATCCTCCCTGTGTTTGTAGCTGTAAGGGCCTTTAAAAAACATTGTCTTCAGGAAAATATATTCAAATGAGATCATGTGTATGGAAGGGAACATTTTCATTACTGAAAATAATCTACACATTGAATGTGGTCAATAGCTCTGAAGTAAGGCTCTGGATATTTTATCCCAATAAGTATATTCTAGATAATCTCAAGATCATCATGTCCAGAAAAGTCTGTGACACAGTGAAGATTAATTTTGAAGTTTTCTGTGGCTTTGCTTTTTAAGTAGTTGTTGGGGGAACACAGAAAAAGAAAGTCAATTATTTAAGCAGTCTAATCGAAGCACAAACTCCAGTTTTGTTTTTTTTTTTTTTTTGCATAGAGAAATTTCAGATGGTCAGCTTTGAAATCAGTGTTTGCTGACACATGGAATTTAGTCACATTTACAAGTGTGAGGGATTCTTATATTCATCTATATGCTGTACTGTGCTCCTCTCTCACCAAGGTCTGACAGCCTTTTCCTGTTGAACTTTTAAGTTTTTTTTTTGATGGCGTTTGTGATTTGAGAAGTCAGGAATGACACAGATGCCAGTGATTCAGTCCTCTGAGGCCTGCTCTGGGTTTGCTGAGGCCAGGTCTATGCTAGAGAGGCCTGTGCTGGACTGTGTTCCTCTTCTCAATCTGGTGCAACAAACCTTTCCTGTAGACCTTCCAGGTTGTTTTGGGGAGAAAATGTGTTTCACTCTGCCTTTTTGTGGGTTCTGCTCCTCTAGAATTTGTTTAGAGTAATTTTTAAAGGTATTTGTAGGGGTTTGAGAGAGATCTCAGCTAAGTCCCTCCCTTTACTCGTCCATATAGGTTCCACCCCAGGAGTTTTTATTCTTAAATATATAAGAATATTTTCAGTCTTTTGAGTATGTGAACTATGTTTATATTGGAGCAGTATGGGTGTTTCCTGAACATTATCTATATGTAATTTATAGATGAACAAGTTCTATACCTCATTGCAGGCTATAGTGTAGAAACACTGAGTTTTCATCGATATTAGATGAAGCATTTCACTAGACCAGAACATTTTTGTTTTGTTTTGTTTTGTTTGCCTTTTGGAGGGCAATTTCGGTTAAGTAACTTGCCCAAGGTTACACGGCTAGTGTGTGTGTGTGTGTGTGTGTGTGTGTGTGTGTGTGTGTGTGTGTG
>NW_027186315.1:1158497-1197119 GCF_028583685.1 Petaurus breviceps papuanus | reverse complement strand
GTGTGTGTGTGTGTGTGTGTGTGTGTGTGTGTGTGTGTGTGTGTGTGAAATTTCTGAGACCTGAACCAAACTCGGGTGCTCCTGACTCCGGGATTGGCACTTTACTCACTGTGCCACCTAGCCGCCCCTCAGAAAGTTTCTTTTAAATGATCTAATATTGTTGTTTCTTAAAACATGTGTGTGTGTGTGTGTAGTGCCATAATTATATTCATTGTCGATTTTCAGATTAATAATTCTATTTCTAAGACCCTTGAAAACTTTTACCTATTGCTGTGGATGATGTTCCATTAGGAATAGCTAAATACTTACACAGGATAATAACACATCTACCACACAAGGGTTTTGAGAGGATTAATCTTTGTTAAGAACTTTGAAGATGAAAAGCATTAATGTAAGCAATGCTATATTTTATGTTATCTATTTCTATCATTCAATCACTTTATTTTTTATTAGTAAGAATGTTATAGATATTCTTATCTCACAACTTAATTGTGTTAAGGTTTTCTAGGAAGAGATTTCATATTTTTAAATATTGTCTTTATTCTTGCTTTTAAGACTTAAACAATTAGCAGTTTTGTTTTAAAATTTCATTAGTTGTATCACTACATTAATATTTTATTTTAGTACTATTTCTGAAAAAAACTTTTTTTTAATAATTAAAAAAGTGTTTTAAATGGAACCCAATGCTACTTCTTCCCTTGATTTCAGCATGAAAGTGGGCCTACTAGGGGTGGCTAGTTGGTGTAGTGAGTAGAGCACCAGCCCTGGAGTCAGGAGGACCTCAGTTCAAATCCAGCCTCAGACACTTGACACAATTACTAGCTGTGTGACTTTGGGCAAGTCACTTAACTTAACAATTGCCTTCCAAAAAAAAGAAAGAAAGTGGGCCTACTATTTCATGTGCCAGTGACTTTATGTTAAGAGAGAATGATGTACTTGATTAAAAACTAATTTATTGAGAAGGTAGACCTATCCTAACCTTTTTTATCTAGCAAAGAATTTTTAATGTAGAAGGTGTCCAAATGATGTAAGCTCCATACTTCAGAAGAAGAGTAAGAAAGGGTCTTATTAGGAGCATGTGACCTGAGAAAGCAGAGGTAGCAGACAGGACTTTAGGTAAAGATCAAGAGAAGTCTTTTAATCCTAAAATAAGTTTATTGAGGGAGGAAGTAATACAGTAATACACAAACACATTTCACCTGAGATTGAGGGAGATCACAGTGAGAGCTATTTGAAGGATGCATTGTAATATGGAGATGAAACAATATGAACAAAGAGAAAGCAAATGCCAAATTACACATGAGGACTGAAAAATGTGTTAGCTGTTCAAGAGACAGAGTGGGATATATGGGAGAAATATACCTTATCATATTGTTTTCATTATTTAAGGTAATCTTTCATGTAATTGCTGATACCTTTCAATTTTTTTTGAAAACTTATAAGATCAATTGGAAATTTTATACTATGAAAAATGATCCTTTGTTAGATATTTTCATATATTCCTTATATAGCTTGAATATCTGACTCTTACAAAAGACATTTGATGCAATAATTTTCAGCATTTACAACTTCACTTCTGATGCCAATGCTATTGATTTTTGATAATTGAATAGCTTTGTAAATGTATTGTTGTCAAAATTAGCTATGTCCTCTTCTCTCTCCAGTAGAGTTTAGATTCCCCCTCTCTTTGACATAATTTTGAAAAGTACCTCCTTCCATTCTCTTCTTAGAAGGATATATTAGCATTTAGTTTTAATATATATTTAATGCATATAATTTTTGTATTAGGGGAAAACATACCTATTTTATAAATGTTCTATGGTTTATGAGTGCCTCTTTTTGTTCCTAAATCTAATCTGAGTTAAGAAAATGCCAGCATTACAGCCACAGCTCCAACATATCGCTACCAATTTGCTTAGCCTTTCTACAGTTTGATCCTAGTTTTGGTCCTGGAGAGAAACATTATAAGCTTTGCATTTAATTTAAGCCCTGGATTAATTACAATGTGTCTCATATAAGCCTTGTTATTTTTTCCTGATTCACAAAGCTACTCCTAAACATTTCTGTCTGGGATCCTGTCATCTGTTGCTCAGAATCATAAACCTATGTAAGAAACTCTCTTTCTCCCAAAGTTGTAATCAACAATATTCCATGATTGTTTTGCTACCTCTCTGTTTCTTCTCTGGGACATGATTCAAGGAATTCATCAATTCAAATCATAGTTTAGAGATGCTTATAAAATGAACAATTACACAATAATAAAAAGCACAATAAGCTTGTGCTAATGAACAGAGACAGGAGAGGGCAGGACAAGATTATGAAACAGTTCTGAGTTTAGTGTGGCTGAAACCTAGACTGCTTGAAAGAAAACTGTGAAATCCTGTAGGAAAGACATACTCAAACCAGAATATAACAGTTCTAGAATTCCAGACAAAAAATTGCATTTTATTCTCTGTGGCTCTAGAAAGATCTTTGCGTAGGACAGTGTTATAATTGGAACTGTGACTTAGGAAGATTTTAGGAGCAGTGTGAAGGATGTCTTAGAGAGAAGAGATACTGGATACAATTAGAAGGATGATATACCATGCCAAGTGAGAGCTAAGGAAGGTCTAAACTAGAACAACAACAATATGAGTGGAAAGAATAAGAATAGTGGGAGGCTAGATGGTGCAGTGAATAGAGCATTGATTGGCCCTGGAGTCAGGAGGACCTGAGTTCAAATCTGACCTCAGACATTTAACACTTACTGGCCATGTGACCTTGTTCAAGTCACTTAACCCTAATTGCCCTGCCTTTCCCCTTCTAAGAAGAAGAAAAAAAGAATAAGGATAGGTAGAGGAAATATTTCATAGGAAGGAATAAGTAGAATCAAAGGTGGATTGGATACATTAATGAGGGAGAAGGAAGAGTAAGAAAAGTCACCAAAGTTGTGATAATTGACAACATAGGATGATGGTTTCCAATTTTGTGAGGACAAAATTTTGTGAGGATGAAACGATCACTGGATTGTCAACTGAAATTTCATAGGTGATTTTAAAAGCAGTAGTTTCAGTAGAACAGAATCTATATTGTGAGAAATTAAAAAGAACAAATGGAAGAATAGAATGTAGCTAATTTTAAAAGTTTTGCAGTTAAGGGGATTAGGCAATAACATGAAAGGTATAGTAGTGGTGATGGAATATTTGGAATTAGCATGGCATTGAGAAAGAAGTAATGACTTTGTACTCAGGAGATGAAGATTCGAATTACATTCCTCTCTAGATATATATAAGAATGAATTTAAATCCAGGTCATTTAACATTTGCATATGGACCCATGGTTATTCCCCAATGAGGTAATCAGTATTTTAGCTGCTTTTAAGGGCATTTTGTGTCTGTTTTCTCCCCTTCCCAGGATTGCTTCTATTATTAACTGAGCTGTCCTCACTAATAGATACTGAATCCAACTGAACACAATGGGAAATATTGTGAAAAACATACTAGGCATAAAGGTTGTGTTTCGCCTTTACTTTTGAAGAGATCCATGACATCAGGGAAATGATGAAATGACTTGCAGTTGACTTTTATATGAGTGAGGGAGGGGTGAGCAAGGTCACCAACCTTATTTTCTCCTCCAGAGTTATAGGGGTCCAGTGGCCAGATATTCATCAGGAAGACTGGAGATGGCTCAGGATGCAATGGGAGACCCTTGCCCTTATAGGTTAAGACCTTTTCAAGTTCTCAATTTGAGTGAGGTAAGACCCATTCAATAAAGAGGTACCTTTAAGATGTGAATGGGGGGAGCCAAGATGGCTGAAAAAAAACAGGTACTTTCTTGAGCTCTCTCCCAAACCCCTCCTAATACCTACAAAAATGACTTTAAACAAATTATGGAACTACAGGACCTACAGAACAATAGTGAAACAAATCTCTATCCCAAGGAAATATGGAAGGCCAGCAGAAAGAGTATTTAATGCCAATGTGGGTACAGAGCCAGAGTGAGCCATGCTGGCACAGACTGAACTGAAGCAGGCCTCAGGGTACTGAATTGCTAGCAGCTATGGTGGTTTTTAGACCTCTTAACCCACAAACACTGAAGACAAAGTAGAAGGTCAGTGGGGAAACTCTGTCAGGTATAGAAATCTATCTTACCCTACAAGAAAGTGAGGGGGGAGAGATGCAGGGTTGATAGATGAGGGGGCAGACTGGGGGAAGGGGTAATCAGAATAGATGTCATTTTAGGGTGGGCATAGGGGACAGATGGGGAGAAAATTTGGAACTCAAAATATTGTGGAAATGAATGTTGAAAAGTAAAAATTAATATTTTTTTTAAAAGAAATAAATCAAGGGAAGGTCCCTTTAATTAAAAAAAATCAAACCAGGAGGGTAAGACTATCAGGGTTACTGATCAAAAGAGAAACAGTTACTATTGGCATTCAGTCTGAGTCAGGAGGGCCCAAAATATGCCATTAAGTGGAACTTGGGCATGGACCTATTGAGATCCAACCTATGAAATCCAGAGTGAAATGCTTTTAAGGGTTGGTCTTTGAGAAGACAGAAAGAAGAAAGAAAGGAAGAACAAAAGAAAGGAAGGAAGGAAAAAAGAAAAAGAAAGGAGAATAATAGAATAAAGGAAGGAAGGAAGGAAGGAAGGAAGGAAGGAATAGGGGAAAAGACAGAATTGCAAGAGTCCCTCATCTCAAGGCACTTATCTTCTATTGACATGGCACATTATGTATACAAAAGGTAACACCAAGTCTAATATAAAATAATTTGAGAAGGTAGAGGACTAATTTATCAGATAATTGAAAGAGTAAAAAGATGGCTAATTGGGGTTTGAGAGTGTTTTTGAATAGCAGGTTCTATTCAAGCTAACTTTTAAAGGCAGTTGGTGTCACAGTACATAGAGCATTGGCTTGGAGTCATGAAAACCTGATTTCAAATCTAGCCTCAGACACTCACAGTGTAATCCTTGGCAGGTCTTAACCTTGTTTGCTTCAGTTTCCTCATCAGCAAAATGAGGTGGAGAAGGAAATGGCAAACCATACCACTGTCTTCACCAAGAAAATTCCAAATGAGATCATGAAGAGTTGAACTTTACTGAAACAACTGAACAACAAGGTTCCCAAAGAGATGGAAATGAGAATGAAGCATATTCCATATGATGGTGATGGGATTAGGATAGGACCTCTGCTTTCACTGGAATAGGATGCTCTTTGCAGGTTCAAATTTTTCCCACAATTTATAGTTTTAGTTTGATTTTTTCCCAGGTTATATAGCCAATGTATAGTAGAGGCAAGACTTAAACCTTAGTCTTTCTGGATTCCAAGCTAATTCTCCAAACCCTGTTTCACACTTCCTCAACTATGCAATTCCTCAACAAGGAAAGTATAAGCAATATTCACTTTTTTAGGATGTTGACTATGAGAAAAGGACTAATATGTAAAATCTCAGCAGATAAATTGGTGTCATAACATAAAGATTCTTAATTGTCAGCCTGAAGAGTTTTTATTTTATCCCTGAGGCAAAAGGGAAACATTGAAGAATTTTTATTAATGAGATGACATAATCAGATATGTAACTTATAAAGACTATTGTAGATGATTAATGAAGGAGAGATTATAAAGAAATGAGGAGAAAGACAAGAAGTGAACCTATTTAGTAGCTGTTTAAAACACACTAGCAAGAGTTGATAAGCACTTTGATTCACTGTAGAGTGGTAATTATGTGAGCATAGAGAAGAGGACAGATGAAAGAAATGCTGTGGAGATAGAATATACAATAGTTTGCTGTTAATAAAAAAGCTAGTTGAGAGAGAGGTGGGAGCAAAAGATGATTCTGAGGTTATACTAGATAGGTAACTGGGGTTGGGTATTTCCTCACCAGCAATAAGAAGGTTTGGACAAGGGGGACATTTACAAAGTGAAGATGGTGAGTTGCATCATAAACATGTTGCATTTTAGATTCCAATTTGATATGAAGCTGTTGATAAATTATAGGCAATTGGTGCTTTCAGACTAGAAATTGGGGAAGAGCGTAGGACTGCATAGATAGACTTTGTAAAAATTTGTGTAGACATGATCACTGAAATCATGGAATATTATGAGATTACCAAAGCAGAGAGGTTGGAAAGAAGTAAAAAAGGGTCAGGATAAATTCTTGGCAGATATCCATCATTAGTGGCCAGGAGATATATAATGTTTCAATAAATAAAATGGAGGCATGTTCATATCCATAACAGAAAACACAGGAGAAAATATCATCATGGAAGGCAAAGGAAAATAAAATATTCAGGAGGGTGCTGTCACCCATAGTTTCAAAATAGAATAAAGTCTCACAAACGATTATCAGATTTATGATTTTGGAGATCATTGTTAACTTTGGAGAAAGAAGTTTTAGTTAAATTATTAAGGATGGAAGCCAAGCTGCAAAAGATTACAAAATGATTAAAAAGAACTTGGAGACAGTTTCAGTAAATGCCTTTTTTTTTCTTTTAGAATTTTGACTATGAAAGTGAGAATAGATATTGGACAATAGCTTCAGGGGATGAAAGTATCAAGTAAAAGTGTTTTTATTATTATTGTTATTATTTGTTTTAGCAGATGAAGTAAACCTGTGAATGTTCTTAGATATTACGGATGGTACTAACAAAGAGAGGCTAAAATGTGAGCAAGGAGTAATTGAAGGAGAAAATTATTAGACAGTTGGATATAGATCAAGGACATAAAGAGAAGGTTTAGCTTAGGCAAGGAGAAGTGCGACTTGTAACTCAGAGACTGAAAGACTAGAAGATGGCATACAATTTAAAAGTAGGAGACACATGAATAACACAAAAATTATATAGAATACAACTCATGGATGGTTTAAGTGATTGCCTTGAAACAAGGATATATTTTGCCCATTTGGAATGGTTGTGTAACTGCTTCCCACAGAAATCAGAAGAATGTGAAAAGGAGTAGAGAATGTAACTGGTAGGAGTGACTCCGGTCTGGAATTTGGAAATGTGAGTAACACAACCACAAGAAAAGAATGGGCTCAAGTGTAGACAATAGGGCATAGTTGACTTGTTAATTGTTGTTGGACAAAAGTGAGTATAGAGGAAGTGTAGAGAACTGAGAAAACAGGCAAAATATGGAGGAACGAGAATGAGGCAGAATGGAATAAAAGGAATGGAAGCAAAGGAATTGATAAGTATATGGTATTTCAAAGTTAAAGATTATAGAGTAAATACATATTCAATGGAGCTATCTCTTTGATTGGCTGGAGTGAAGTCATAGCAGTTGAGGAATTGACAGGCCAGCTTATTTACAGATACATAAAAATATTTTGAACTTAACAGGTAGCAGTTGTAGGAGAGAGTGTGAGAATGCTTGAGAAAGCAGGGAAGTAAGAGGGAAGCTGGTACCAAGGACTGAGAATAGGTAATCTACATGATGGAATGAACCACAGGGGAGAAAGAGTGCTGTATGATTGAAGCAAATGTATGATCTCAAACTATTATTGATTATCAAAGGATGTGCTGATACCTCCTCCAAGGCTGATTTATTGAGTCCCAACAGAAAAAAAAAATATTTAAGAGGGTGGTCACAAAGCATTTTCTATTGGGAGATATGGTTGAATGAAAAAGGTGGAAAAAACATGACAAGAAGATACATGGAGTGAATGGGATTTTGGTGACGTAAAATGTGAATACAGAGGGCACAATAGAAGGTGTAGTTAGAGGAATACAGGGAGTGGGGAAAGATAAACTGAGAAGAGACCATGGGGAGTGGTGTCAGTAGAAGAAATTTCTCACTTTATTATAGAGTATAACTTTAGGGGAGCAGGAGTTTACATATGAAAATTTATTATCTACATAGAACTGGGAAAGTGCCAATTAACTGAGCCTCTTACACTCTCAAAAGTTGCGATGAAGGAGGACAGTTTGTATTCCAGGGAAGCTGCAGTGACATACCCACTCCCCAAACTCCAGGAGTTGTGATTAGATATAACAAAGACTTTGTGTTTTGTTAATTTGTGTAAGGTTGTTTGTGTTATTAAAAACCCATAATCACATCCCTGAGAACCGGGCTGGACTTATACTCCATGCCAATTTCTTTGCTTCTGTCCAAGATACCAGATCATTTTGTTTCTTTAAAATTCTCTTGTTATTATTTGTTACTAAACATTAATAAAATGATCCACAATTATCAGTTAATAATTCTTATTCAAGGAAATGAAGTGATTTGTCTAGAAACACAAGATAAATAAATGGCAAAGGTGGTCTTCTCTGTTTGGATCTACAAAACATTTCTTCTGCTAACTATTTTAAAATCATAGCCTTATGAGTCATACTATTTTAGCATATCCTTGTTGCTATTAGTTGATTACACATTTAGATGAAAGTATTTTATGTGAAAAAAGCATTTAGAAAATCCAACATCCCAAATCAATTTGTTATATTTTTATAACTCACCACTTTAAATACACTCCAATTATTTTGCCTCCACTCAGAGCATCCAATTAAGTTGGCATCATAAAAAAATAATGTTATGATACTGCAAAAAGAAATATAACTTATGGGAAAATCTTAATGTCAATGATCACTTTGCCTACATTTCTCCCTAATTACAGAGCATTTTAGTCACTGTATTAAATTTAGATTTTATGTAGCATTCTCATGATGTTTTCTGCATGTAGGGTAAAAAGTTCCCTTTTTCTGTTTTTCAAGATGTAGTATGCAATAATACAAAATAAGGAATATAAAAGACTTCATAGATTTATTTCTTCTCTATAATCCTATTTTACTTCTATACTTACTTTAAAAAAAAGTTGTTGCTATTTTACAACTGCTGACTTTGTGCTATTGATTCTTAGTAGGTTGCTGCCATAGGTATGCATTTTTAATTGAATTTTCAGTTTTAAGCACAACTTCTGACCTTTCCACCTTTCTTGATGGCATTTTTTTTTTGCATCCTAAGAGCTTGCTTCTTAACTGACAGATGTAGCTGTGCATTGTTCCATATTGTGAAAATACAGCTGAGTGAACATTCTGAAGATACCCGGTCATGCATGGCTACCAAGCTGAATCTATCTCTGCTAAACTTCTTCCATTCCTTCTGAACTGACCAGAACCAGCTTGAGAATTTAAGACCCTGCTTTTTCATTTCTCTCATGAGCAATGAATTTTTAAATTTTATTTTCAACTTATTTTTTGAATTTTCTGAATTTAGAATGGAAAGTAGGAAAGGTTCAATAGTTGGATATTCTCCAGATATAGCAAAATGTATATGACTTGGCAACCAACTTCTTTCTTTCCCCCCCTTTTATAGAATGAAATGGTCTATTACAAATTCATAATGCAAAGTTGAGAAGGAAGGTGAAGGAGAAGCCCGATCCCAAATCTGAGTAAAGACACATTTCTGACATATTAAGGCGTTGGCAAACTGTAGTCTAAGGCCTATAAAAGTACACTTTTCTTTAATTTACAATTTTACAAACAAAATAATTTTTACTTATAAATAAAATGTATTCAAAAATTAAAAGCTGCTCTCACAGTCAAAGGAAAATAAAAGAAATTCTATATCAATATGTAAAACAGCATGCAGTAGTGATCTCTTTAGCATGTTAAAGTGAACTCCAAGGCAGAAAAGGAAATTTCCTTTTAAAGATTGCTCATTTTTGAGGCTTGGTACCTTACTCTCTTATATGACAAAAAGAAATCATTCAGTCTACTTGTTTAATTTACATGTATATAGATAGTATTCCATGAATGTTTTCATATCTTATAAAAATAGAGAAGTTTAAGCAAGGGATTGGATTAGAATTCCTTTGCTTATGAAACTCAGGTATTCTTCACTCTGTGTGTGTGTTTGTGTGTGTATCTCTCTCTGTCTCTGTATGGGAGCACATGTGCACATGCACCCATGGTCCCCCACCACAACCATATTTTGTCCATAAAAGCAATTTCTGCTGCTTTTAAGTGAAATAATGATTAGTAAGGTACAATATATTTTTTTAGAGAACACATTTAAATATCTCAATCTTCTTTTATGATGGCAATAGGAATTTTTTTGTAAAGAATACTATGACATGTGGCATATTGTGCATAACCTAATATACAGTTGGAGCCTGTCTTTATGGAATATTACAAATAGCAGCATGACACTGCCTTTGTCTCAGAGTGACATCATATTTCATTCATCCTTATAAGGGTCAAAAAAGGGCACATAAGCCATTGACTCAGACATCTCATATTTTGCAGGTCTACTCATTACATAATTCCTTTTAATATCTTCTCTTTTTGGATATTGAATATATTAAGTTATTAAAGCCTTAGGAATAGCTTTCAGGAATGTAATTCACAGCCCCATTACCCTGTCTGTTAACAACTGATTCTTAATATCTAACCTAAAGTTTTTATACCTTTCCTTGAGGCCATTGTTCCCTGGTTCTACTGTCTTTGAGATTGTAAATAATTCACTTGGTTCATTTATATTGTTACCTGGAAGGTGTGGAGATATTTATAGTCTGTGAACATTTTTCTCCCAAGCCTTATCTCTGTAAGACTGTGTTTAGTTCTGTAAGCCTTTCATGACACACATTCTTACAGATAGATAAGATGATGTATATATCCCAGGGTCCTTGCTTTGGCTTTAGGGTTTTACTTGTTTCCTGAATTGAAGCTATCAAAATTAGCTAGCATGTTCAGAATAATTATACAGTCAAATATTTGAAAGCTAAAGTCTTTGCTGGTTTAGAAAAGAATATTAAGTGCCTATTTACTGTTTTATTTTCTCTTCATTGTTATCCCAATCACAAGTGAGTTTTATTGTTTTTGCTTGCTGTTTTGCCTTTACTAGCTACTTGGGATGATATCTTGAGATGAATCATGGTTACTAGATCAAATCTATGCAATATTTAATTCAAATATGGTAATTAAATTAACTTGCCCTCAATGTTACTGAAAAAGGAAAATTTTTTTTGCCTTTTTTAGTCTTTATTAATTTGTTTGTTTACTTTTAGTTCATAAGATTCAGTCCCACAGTCTCTTGAGTTTCATTTTCCCTCACTCCCCCCCCCACCATGGTGGCATGCAATCAAGTATAGGATCTGCAAATACTTCCACATTAGGCATTAGTCAGGTTATACAGAAAGATTATATTAGATTGAATGTACAATGGAAAAGAGGAAACAAAAAATAAACAAGAAAAAGAAAGAGAGCAGGTAATTTGCTTCAATCTGCATTCAAACTCTGTTCTTTCTAGTTCTTTCTCTGAATGTAGAAATCTCTCTCCATCATGAGTCTTTTGGAGTTGACTTGTAACCCTGCATTGCTGAGAAGAGTCCAGTCTATCAAAGTTGGTAGTCATACATATGTTGTGTCTATAATTGTGTACAGATTTCTCCTGGTTCTGATTTTCTCACTCAAGCATCAGTTTATATAAGCTTCTCCAGGTAAATATGAAGTCCATCTGCTCCTCATTTCTTATAGCACAATAGTATCCCATTACATTCATATATCAAAACTTGTTTATCCATTCCCCAATTGATGGACATCCTCTTAATTTCAAATTCTTTGCCACCACAAAAAAAAAGCTGATAGATAGATAGATAGATAGATAGATAGATAGATAGATAGATAGATAGATAGATAGATGATAGATAGATAGATAATGTGTACATATGTGTCTTCCTCCCACTTCTATTATCTCTTTGGGATACAACCCTAGAAGTGGTATTGCTGGGTCAAAGGTTAAGAAATCATTCATAACCCTTTGGAAATAGTTCCAGATTGCTCTCCAGAACGATTGAATCAGTTAAAGCTCCGCCAACAATGCATTAGTGTTCCAATTTTTTTTGCATCCTCTCCAGCATTTGTCATTTTCCTATTTTGTCATCTTAGCCAATCTGAGAGGCGAGATATTGTGCCTCAGAGTTGTTTTGATTTGCATTTCTCTAATCAATGGTGACTTGGAGCATTTTTTTTTCATATGCTTGTAGATATCTTTAGTTTCATCCTCTGAAAACTGCCGAAAAAGGAAAATCTTTAAGGTTTTAGAAATGATAGCAGACAATTTCCTGGGGGCAGAGTAAGAATGATACACTTATAGGACTTCCTGTACTATTTTAAATGTTCTGTCATATCCAAAGGGCAACTCATAGAGTGGATCACTGTCTGGCAAAAGCTACTGCATCACCTTTCCTACTCATTCTTTCTTACAGGAAGGTAACTTTGCTTGTTAGTATCTACATATCCCAAGGTATTCTCTCTGAGATCATGTCATATGTACGGTACTACTTTTATTGTTTCCTCTCTTTTGAAGTAAAGGAAGGTGTGTCCCAGTTGATTATTTCTTATTTATACAAGCCCCTGTACTGTCACTGCTTAAGATATCTTACCTGGGACCATAAATTTACCTCATGAAGGGACCTTGGGAATGATTAAAACCCACACCCTTGTTTTGCATATGAGTAAAACAAAGCCCAGAGAGGATAAATAACTTGCCCATGGTATAACAGCTCAGTGTCAGAGGTCAAACTAAGGTCATTCAACCTCATGATAGGATTCTGCTTTCCCAGAAATATAGATGTCAAGCCAATCCTGCCTTGCATGAATGACTATAGCCTCTGTTCTACCTAGGGAATTACCTTTTAGGTGATGGGACCATAACAAATAATCTCTATGCCAAAACCACCCTTAGTAATAGCAATAATTGAATTACATCAATGACTTCACAGTGACCTCAAAGGTGTGGCCAGGTTCATTGAAGCAATAGTATGTAATGACTAGCAATTAGGTGGTACCATGACTGATATACTCTTGAATCAAGGGGTATAGGCAGTTATTTTTCTGTAAGGATCTCCTGTCACTCAGGACCATTTAGGTCCTACTTTGTGACAACATACTCTAGGTGGTATAAGTTCCCATGACAAACAATTTTTTTCTGGGATTCTAGAGAATGAGGACTTCCCTGGAACCTAGTATAGGTGTGATAGTACAATCTGTCTTGCATTAGTATCTGAACTACTAACACATTCATTTCTGAATCAGGGATTTATATTAAAGTTGAAAGACTGAGTTAGAAAGCTCTATCAATTGTCAAGGTTTCTAGGATTAGTATTATGTATCAATCATTCTGATCATTCCAGCTCTGCTATTACACAATTTATGGATATTTTGTTTCCCTATTTTCTGAACTTTTGATCACCCACTTGTCTGATAGTTTTCTACAGTGTTCCCTTGGTTCTAATTCTATCACTTTCTTGAAGTGTCCTTGTCTTTCTTATTTTTAAGTTGCCTATCTGGTCAATAAATATTTATTAGGCTTTTATTACACATAGTAGTGCATCAGGAACTGTTTTAAGTGATGGGGATACAAAAAAAACAAACAAACAAAACAGAAGACAGTACATGCCCTCGAGGATCTCACAGTCTAATGTGGGAAAAAGTAAGTAAACAAATATGTACACACAAGCTATATACAGGGAATCAAGAAATCTTTAATAGAGAGAAGGCCCTAGAATTAAGAGAGTTTGGCAGAGCCTTCTTGTAGAAGATGGACTTTTACTTGGGACTTAAAGGAGGTCAGTAAAGTGAGGAGGTGAAGATGAGGATGGAGAGTGTTTCAAGGCATGGCAGACACTCAGACAAAATTCCTGGAGCAAAGATATGGTGGGTCATATTTGCAAAATATTAAGGAGGTCAATGTCATTAGATCAAAGACTATGTTGTGAAGAATAAGGTGTAAGAAAACTGGTAAAATAGAAAAGGACTAAATTGTCAAGGGTTTTGAATACCAAACAAAGGTATTAAATATGATATGTCTGAATGCTAGGTAGATGATTTTATATTTCATTTTGAAGGTGATAGGGAGACACTGGAGTTTAGTGAGTAGGGAGTGGGTCATATGATCAGACATTTGCTTTAGGAAAATCACTTTAGGAGCTGAATAGAGAATGGATTGTATTGGCGAAAAATTTGAGGTAGTCAGACTGAACAATAGGCAATTGACATTGTGTGGTTATGAAGTGATGAGGGTCAAAAACAGAGTGGGAGAGAGAGAGAGAGAGAGAGAGAGAGAGAAAGAGAGAAGGATGTATTTAAGAGATGTTGCAAAGGTGAAAAGAAAAGGCCTTGGCAACAGATTACATATGGGACTAGGGTGAGAGATAGTGAGGAATCAAGGATGATTCCTAGGTTCTAAGAGAGTGGGAGGAGGATGTGCCTTCTACAATAATAAGAAAAAGGGGGGAAGGTTAGGGGGAGGGGGATGGAGTAAAGCAATGAGTTCAATTTTGGAGATACTGAGTTTGATATATCTTCTTGACATCCAGTTAGAGATATTTGAAATTCAACTGAGGATGCAATTTTGGAAGTCAGCAGAGAGGTTAAGCCAGAGTAAGTGAAGATATCAGAATAGAGATGCTGATTAAATCCATGAGAAATAATGATATCACCAAATGAAATAGGATAGAGGTCGAACAGAAGAGGGCCAAGGATGGAACCTTGCAGACCACTTACATTTAGCGAGTATGATATGGATGAGGACCCAGCAAATGAGACCAAAAAGGAATAGCCAGATATATAGGAGGAGAATCAGGACAAGGTGAAATATTGAAACCCTAGAGATAAGAGAGTATAAAGGAAAAGACTGTGTGTCAACACTGCCAAAGTATAAAGAAAGGTAAAGGAGAATGGAGATTGAGAAAAAGTCCATTGAATTTTGTCAATTAAAAAATTATTGGTAACTTTGAACAGAGCAGTCTTAATGGAATTATGAGATTGGAAGCTAGATCATAAGGAGCTAAATGTGAGTGAAAGTATGACTTACAGCTCAGTTCTCTATTGTTTTCATATAGTCTATTCTGCTTTTCATAATTACATAATGTTATTCGTTTTGACTTACTAGATTCTGGATCTGTTGTCTGTTATGACATGTTTCCTATCTGATGCTTAATACCCTGCCTGATGACATATATGGACATCCAGGGCCTATGAATATCAGAATCTATACATATCTCCTCTTTGTTCTCTAATCTCTTGATGCTACATAGAAAAAGTGAAATATTTTATACAAAATAATTGATAAATCTCCAATTCTTTATATTTGTCTTTAGAAAGGAACCAAAGAGGGAAAATTAGATATACTCACCCTTCTATGTACCTATATCTCAGACTTCCTTCCAAAAAGGTTGTCTTACTTATTATTTCCTTTGTATTAAATATTTCCCTACAATTTATATCCATTGCAATGCTATCCTTTAAGACTTAGGTAAATAGGGGCAGCACAGTCCTGTAGTCAGGAGGACCTAAGTTCAAATCCAGCTTCAGACACAACATAAAACTATCCCTGTGACCTTGGGCAAGTTACTTAACCCCAATTACCCTACCTTCCCCCTCCAAAAAGCAAAAACAAAAACAAGAACAAAAAAAGACTTAGGTAAATAGCCCTCACTTTCATTTTAAATGTTCCAGGATCTTCCCACATGATTCCCATTATGTGGAATAATTACATGATTATAAGAATAAAAATTTTTCAGATATCTTAATATATATTCAAAGTATATCTATCTTTGCTTCTTACTATTTATAGTAAGTACATATATATAACTTAACTTTTGGCAAATATGTTTACTTCTCTTGAGCTGCTTCCTCATTTGAAAAATAAAGATTTTGGTCTTAATGGTCCCTAAAATCCATGCCAAGTTCATCATGATTGATGATACTATGATTCGATGATACTATGATTCAATCCTTTTCTTGGAAATCATTCATTCATTTGTTCAAGAAGCAGTTATGAAGTATGTACTAAATGCTAAATGCTCTGCTGGGCACTGAAGATACAAAAAAATCAGTGTACTTTTCAACTGTCATTCTCTTATACTATTTATTTCATATTAAATTAAATTAAATTCATATTAAAATTATTTATATATGTGCCAACTATGTCCTTTAGACTCTAAAGATAATAACTTTAAATACTTATATCATTTCACAGAACCTAAACTAATGCTTTATATATAGTAGGTATTTAAAGGAATAATCTCATGCATAATCTGAAAGTGAAATAAAAAAGTGATTGCTTTCAAAATATTTCCACTGTTATTTTGATGCAAAAAGATACCTATTAAACTATTCTGTTTTGAGTTTTCATTTTCTGGCACTATGAACCCAAGTCCTCTTTAGGAAAGTGTTTTAAAATGTAAATAATTTAAAAAGAAATGTAATTGCTTATTAATGTAGTATAATTGAGTTAAAAAAAGCAGAACTGAATTTGAGTATTATTTCATCTACTACTTATTTGTTATTTGTTTCTTTGTGGACAAGTCACCTCTTTTTTCCTCATATTATCATATAGTAAAAGTTTGAAGGAACTTCAGAGGTCGTGTCTTCCAAGTACCCCATTTTACATGTGAGGAAAGCAAGGCTTGAGGAAGCTGTGACACAGTCAATGTCATACACATAGTAAGTTATCATTCAAAGTATTTGAACCCATATTCTTTTACTGTAGAACATTTGATCTTTCCACTATTCCATGACGCCTCAGTTTCCATTTTTTTTAATAAGAATAGTGATACACAACATGGGAATTGTGTAAACTTTAGCACATATTTGGTGGGAATATCAGTGAAAAGCTGGGACTAGATCTAAGATTTCAACAATTTAAATAACTCCAAGAGTGGAAAGTCTTTTCACTGATGAAGGTCAGGAACTCTTCTATTGCAAGTCTCCTGTGAAAATAAAAGGTTAAATGTATCATCCACAATTGCTAACTCAATGCAGGTCAGAGGCAGGGCTTGAACCCATATCTTCCTGATTTCAGGGTCAGCCTTCTTTATCTTCTCCCATGCTACTCCTCACTTGAAGGCACAATGAAGTTATGAATTGTTGTTGACGTTGTTTTTCAATGTTTAATTCCATTTTTTAAATATAAGATTATATATTTGTTGTTTGCAATGCCTTTCACAAAATGTAGGATTCTCTTTGCAACTGAAAACTTAATTGGATCTTCAGTTACATAAATTTCATTTTAAAATTAAAAGAAATCATATTTCTCATGGACTTAAAAGATGCTTGCTAGAGCTATCTTGCCAGACCTCACTGAAATTTTCTGTATTTTCCTCAGAGTTACATTTATGACTAGAATTTATGTATAATATTTAAATATGTATGTACTTGAAAAAATGCTCTGAAACTTAAAATCTTTTCCCAAATTCTTTGGGCTTTGAAGCACATTCATTTCAGATCAGTGTAATTTTGTTCTTGGACTTTTTTACACTCTTCACTTGAATCTACATGGAGTTGTAGGCCTCTAATCCTTTCTTAAATATCATCATTATGTTAGCATTAGGGTTTGACTTCTTCAGGGATCACCACTGAACTAAGTGGGCTTGTAAGATAATTGTTAAAACCTTCTGAACTTGAGTCCTTTCTTTTCTTTAATAGCCCAGGGGCATACATTATATCTTAATACTTCACAGTTTTAAGGGATTTCAACTTCTTGTATTTGAAGTATCAACCTTTTAAGACTTAGTACTATAAATTTAGATGGTTGAAGCTAGGTCTATGGGGCAAAAAATCAAGTGAAGCTTGAGCATTTATCTGGTGAATTCAGGCCACTTATTGTAAGGGTTATGGGATTTAAAGATCTTCCATGCCCCATTGGACTTGCTGACGTGGCAGGAAGGGGCGGAGCAAGAGAAAGCGGAAGCCAAGCTAGCATTCCTGTGGTGGCTGGCGGTGGTGGCAACGGCAGCAGCAGCAGCAGAGGCAACAGCAGCGCAAAGCCCTTTTTGAGTTAGCCAGAATTTCTGCTAAGGAGTCCTGCTGAGGACTGCCAGGGGCCGGAGCTGCTGGGAGCGCACTTCCCGGCGCTGGGTGGTTGCTGTGAGTGGGGAGAGGAGGACCTTTGCCTGAGGTAGCCTGTTCTGTTTTAAAGGCTTGAAAATGTGGGTGATTTCTACTTTATCTACCTGTGCCAATGTCATAACTACTCTGATGGCTTTCCCTTTCTGGTTTTGGGACTCAGTCTTTTGGTATCTTAATAAATTTTCTAGTCTATTTCCCCATATGGCAAGCATGACGTATTTTGTGATGGATAATTATATCAGCATATCTGTAATCTTCCTAGGCATTGTGAATATGGCATTGCTGATACATTTGGCGATGAGGATGGGATCACAAAATGCCAGGCCTCTATTTGGAAGCAGTGGGGCTTTAGAGGGAGAAATGGCTATTACAGGATGGGAGGATTTGCCTTATTCCTCTCTAGCCAGAGAATGGGCTAAAAGCACAGGGCCCTGTGAAAACTGGGAAGCAAGGCCAAAAGAGGGAGAACCTGGAGATTTGGAAAGATGTTTGAAAGCAATACCCATAGAACCAGGCAAAGAACTGGCAGGAGTGTGCAGGACAGGCTGGGTGCTGCTAACAAGTTATCACCTTATGTGTAAAAGTAGGGATAAGCTGCTGAAGGAAAGAGCTCGGATGACTAGGGAGTCAGCTGGTTTGCCTGAGGATTCTTCTGTGTCACAGCACTCAGAAGAGCAAACTGGAGGGACTCATGTGGTCCAGGAGAAAACTACTGCTCATGTAGCTAAAAGGAAGCAAAAAACTAGCAGAACTAATGTGCATGCAGCTTTGGCACAGGCTGGGCAGAGTTGCCCTGACAGCTTCCAGGAGAATGTGTGTGAGGAGAATGGAGCAAGGTTAGATGAGGAGTCTTCTAATGTAGAAGCTCTCCCCATACGAAAAAGAAGACAGGAGAACCCCCGAGGCAAAACAAAGTCCAGGGAGACAATTGAGGATTTCACTCAACAGGAGATCACTGATATATTGAGTAGATTCACCCAAAGAATGGGGGAGTCTTTAGTGTCTTGGATAGTAAGAATCACTGATGAAGGCGCCAGAGGAATAACACTGGACAGTGAGGACTGCTTAAAATTCATAAGTATCAGTCAGAATCCCTTTGTACACCAGGCTTGTAGGGATCACCATATGCAAGGAGGAAATAACAAAACTAATCTTCTTTCTTTAGCTGCAGATGGATACAAAAAGCAATATCCTACTGAATCTATGTGGCCTAGGGGAGACAGACCCTGGTACTCACTTAGAGACTGTATGAGAAAGCTAAAGGAGGAGGTAATGAAAACTGCAATCCTGATTGGAGATGAAATGCATATTATGATACCCCCCGAGGAGTTCCTCATAGAAATATCATAGTGAAGACAGCTCCTCCTGCATATAAGCACCTAATTCTGACTTTATTAATTGGAGAAATAGGGCACCCTCTTTCAGAGGTGCTGGATAAGATTTCACAATTAAGCGATTTAGGGGAATGGGAAAAAGACAAATTGCCTCCAGAGAGAAGAGTAAACAGCCAGAGGATTCAGAGACAAAATATACCAACAGGAAGGGAACTGTTTACTGCTCTATTAAGAGCAGGGGTGGACTTCAGAAGAATAGATGGTATTCCAACTGAAGAGCTGCATAAGCTGTACCAAGAAAAGGTACTTAGCATTAGAATGAACAGGGAAGCAGGAACCACCACTGCAGGTATTTCTGAATCTGAATCTTTGTATCCAAGTTTGCCCCAACTTCAGGGGGAATAGGAGATAGGCCAAGCCACAGCCCAGATAAAAGAAATATGCAGAAGAGATTGCAGACCCCATATTGCTTTAACAATATATTGGAAGAATGGATCAACTACTGTGACTAGGGCACTGCTTGATACTGGGGCTGAGGTCACACTTATCTATGGAGACCCTGAAAAGTTTAAACATGGAACTCCTATTACCATCACAGGTCTAGGAGGCACTGAAATATCAGCCAGACAAGTTAAAATAACAATGAAAATTGGGCAGTTACCTAAGAAAGAATATGCTGTGGTTGTTGTACCCATTCCTGAATGCATCATTGGCATAGATGTATTGAGAGGCATGACTCTGAATTTACCTGAAGGAAGATACCAATTTGCTGTGAGGAAGATAGGAATTAATACAGTTTTAGTGGGAAAACTAAAAATGGACCCAATCACTTTACCTGAACCTTCTGAAGTAATTACTTTAAAACAGTATCATGTGCCAGGTGGGCAAGATGAAATTGCCACTACTATAAAGGAATATGTTGAAGCAGGAGTGTTAGTCCCTATAACCACAAGATGGAATAATCCTGTCTGGCCAGTAAGAAAATCAGATGGGACATGGAGAATGACTGTGGATTATAGACAGTTGAATAAGGTGACTCCTTCTTTGTATGCTGCAGTTCCAGATACCATCACCTTAATAGAAAGGATCCAGAAATATGATGGGACTTGGTATGCAGTTATTGACTTGGCAAATGCCTTCTTCACCATCCCAATAGACCCTAAACAATGGGACCACTTCGCTTTCACTTGGCAGGGTAGACAATATACTTTCACCCGCTTGCCACAAGGGTACATACATAGCCCCACTATTTGTCACAGGATTGTGGCTGAACAGTTGGATGAATTAAAGCTACCTGGTGTACAGCTTACCCACTACATTGATGATATCATGATACAGGGAAAAGATGCGAAAGTAGTGGAAAGGAGTTTGACCTTTCTAATTGAGCATATGAAAAGGAAAGGGTGGGAAATTAACCCTGCTAAGGTTCAAGGACCAGCTCAAAATGTGAAATTTTTGGGTATACAATGGAACAAGGGGCTAAGGGAGATTCTTCCTCAAGCCTGACAAAAGATTCAGGATTTTCCTACCCCTACCAATAAGAAGGAGGCCCAAAAGTTCATAGGATTGTTTGGATACTGGAGGCAACACATTCCACATTTGGGACAGATTTTAAAACCTTTATATAGAGTCACACGGAAGAAATATGAATTCGATTGGGACTTGAGCGGAGTAAAGCTTTTGAAGAAGCCAAGGCTGCCATACAATTGGCCCTAGATTTGTGGCCCATGCAAAATGGTCCAGTGGAATTGCAAGTGACTGTACAAGATGATTATGCAAACTGGAGCTTATGGCAAAAACAACAAAGCTGAAATGTACCTTTGGGATTTTGGTGTAGGAAACTCCCTTCATCTGGAGTCCAGTATACACCTTTTGAAAAGCAGTTATTAACTGCATATTGGGCTTTGGTGGAGACTGAACAACTGACTGTGGGCCATGAAGTGATATTAAGACCTTGGAATCCCAATTATGACCTGCGTAATGAGTACCCAAGCTTCTCACAGAATTGGACATGCCCAAGAGGCTAGTATAATCAAATGGAAGTGGTATATTCAAAATACAGCGAAAACAGGCAAAAGCGGAGTCTCTGCTCTGCATGAATCTATAGCAAACATAGAAATTGAGAGGAATGACACACCCCCTGAGCCAAAGCAACAGTTGGTACAGTCCACTGTAAAATGGAATGAGGGATATGATGTATTAACTGAGGAACAAAAGAGACATGCATGGTTTACTGATGGGACACCAAAATATTTAGGGCAAAAAAGACATTGGAAAGCAGTGGCCTATAACCCATGCACTAGAAGGACTTTGGAAAGTACTGGGATAGGTGCAAGTAGCCAATATGCTGAAGTTATGGCAGTATATCAAGCCATCAAAATAGAACAAGGAGGACAGTGTCATATATTCACTGATTCATGGGCGGTAGCTAATGGGTTAACTACATGGATGCCCATGTGGAAAAATGAAAATTGGGAAATTCATGGTAAACAAGTCTGGGGAAAAGAATTATGGGAAGATATCTGGAACATGTCTTTGGTCACTGATTTGTCAGTTTTTCATGTAGATGCTCACGTGGCCCCCACCACACCAGAACGCAAATACAATGCTCATGCCGATCGACTGGCAAAGATTGCTACAGCACATATTGTCCCTACTTTGACAACAACTGATGATCCTGTATTAGCAAAATGGGTCCACCAAACAGCAGGCCATTTGGGGGTCCAGGACACACACCAGTGGGCACAAGATCAAGGTATTAGTATCTCTCATTCACTGTTAAAACAAATAGCAGAAGAATGTCATATATGTCAATTGGAAAAGGAGCGAACTGTTCCTCGGGTAGTAACTGGAGAGATAGCAAGAGGAAAAGTCCCAGCCCAAATCTGGCAAATAGATTATATTGGTCCACTACCACTGGATAAAGGATGCAGATTTATATGTACTTGTGTTGACACCTATTCAGGTGTACTAGTAGCTTGTCCTTATAAGAATGCAACCCAGAAAAACACTTGTAAAACTCTAGATCTCACAAGTCTATATTATGGAACCCCAATGCAGATTCAAAGTGACAATGGGTCACATTTCAAAGGCAATGAAATGAAGTATTGTATACTAAACAATATAGAATGGATATATCATATCCCATATTATCCAGAAGCATCTGGGTTAATTGAAAGAATGAATGGATTACTGAAAGAACAGTTGAGGAAGTTAAGTTCCAATAATTCATATCAACATTGGAAGGATAATTTGTTCATGGCTTTGCGTAATTTGAATAATAGACCATTGGGAGGAAGTACACCTCTAGCCAGAACGATGACCCCCAATCTGCAAATTAGAAAACAACAAACACACAAGATCCCAAATATTGAGTATTGGACCTTGAGGCCAGATGTCCCAGCACCGTACCCAGGACCACCTGGTTCAGTGGGGTATGATTTACATTGTTTAGAGGACTTTTGGTTGGACAGAAAAGAAATAAGAAAAATCTCCACTGGGATATGCATAAGAATACCTAAAAATCACTTTGGACAGATTTTACCCAAATCAGGATTAGCAGCTCAAGGAATACATGTATTGGCTGGAGTAATAGATTCTAATTATCAAGGAGAAATTGTTGTAACATTCCAGAATTTAGGTGAAGGGCCCATACAGATTCACAAGAATGATAGGATAGTTCAAGTGATTATCGTTCCTTGTGAAACAATGCAACTTGTAAAAACTGACCCTCCTTCCAAAATAACTGTTACAGGAACTGAAGGATTTGGTTCTACTGATAGAATAAAATCAGGAACTAAAGTATGGGTAAAACGGAAGCCAGATAATGTTCCCAAGGCTGCAGAGATTATAGCATATGGGAAGGATAACACTGTAACTATTGTTTATTCTGGAGAAGATGATTACAAAATTGTACCCTTAACTCATATATTCTACCGTGAGTGAGGCTACAATAGTCTGGTTATTGTCTCTTTGCTTCTTCTTGATTTTTTGTCTGTTCACCTTGTTTGTTAGATTTGTTTGCACAGGCTTGGTACCCTCCATCTGTAGATGCCTGATAACTTAAGCTGGATGTCACCCCCTGTCTGCAACTGTGATGTGTCACTCTTGGACCTGGCATCAAGCATATTAAGAACTGACCTCTCAAATGGGACCCCTTAGGACAGGGACAGCTCTACATCCGATTTCAGCAGCAAGTAGCCATAGAAGAAGAGAACTTCACCCCTTACCACAAGATTTTGGGGCCCCATTTGTTTGGGGTAGGGGGAATGATGGGGAGCTTGTGCTCAAGCCCCACCCTAAAATATGGTTTTCTGTGTTTATTGTGTGCTATTCTTGTTATATTGTTGTGAAATTTTGTTGACACCAGTTATTCCTACTGTATTTTTGCCAAGTAAGGGACATGAAAGATCTTGGGGCTGAATGTAAGGGTAATAGGATTTAAAGATCTTCCATGCCCCATTGGACTTGCTGAAGTAGCAGGAAGGGGCGGAGCAAGAGGAAGCGGAAGCCAAGCTAGCGTCCCTGCGGTGGTGTACTGTAACACCAAGGAAAGGAAACTTCCCAAGGTTCAGAATGCCAGCATAGGTGCTCTCCATTTTATTCAGTAACAAACACAGAACAGAGAAGATCAAAACATGACATCATTCAAAATACAGCATTTACTAAGTGTGATTAAATAATCTCCAAGGACTACCCCACCCCAGGACCTTCCATTCATTTAATCAATTACAAAGTCCCTGGTCTAAATACTTCTCCACCCCTAGGCTATACCTTCATTTATTCCACCACAAAGCCTCTCTTCTCAAATGAAGATTAGTTTCCAAACATAAGTAAAGTACATTCATTTGCTCAACCATAGAACACAAAAAGGTCAAAAGTTCCCCACCCCTGGATCACAATTGAATCTACCCCAGAGTTACATCAAGTTTAAGCACAGCACTTAATACCCAAATGGAGGTCTTTCTTCATCTTGACATGAGGCAAGTTCTCAGCAATCTTAGTTCCTGGTGAGACAAGGCTTAGCAAGGCCACAAGATACATTGCCAGTCTCCTCATTAATTCATCCTCAGTCTGTAGAATAGTCCTAGAACCCCTGAAAACATTAGCAAAACCCTCTCCCAGGATTTCTGTAAATATACAACAAGAAAATCCTTCTTCAGGGCTTCTGAACCAACAGAAAGGTTCCCAGACCCCTGCAACAACAGCAATGTCCTTTACCAGTGGACAGTATTCACTCTCTGTCTGCAGGACAGTCTCAGGGCTTCTTAGCCAACAGCCAGTTTCCAGGACTTCTTCAACAACAGGACTGTCTTTCACCAGTGGACAAATCTGGCAAAACAACATCAAAACAGACAGACAAAGTACCAGCAAAGCAGCCATGTCTCTTCAGTCCTTGGCAGCTCAGGGGGCAGGTCTCAAAAATCCAGGGCAATTCAAAGTGGCCACCAGCAATCCTCTTAGTCTCTCTCTCTGCCTCCACGAGGTGCTGCTTCCAAGAAGGCCCTTCTGCCTCTCTCTTGTCTCTCCAAATCTATGTCACCAGCTCCTCCCAGTTCAGGACTCTCTTTTTACATCAACAAGTCCATCCCACAGGTGGGATTAACAAGCTCTGGGTTTTAACACAATCAATTTGAAAAACCAAGCCAATACAGGGGAATCTTTAAATGCCATTACTATCACAGGTGGCTGGCGGTGGTGGTGACGGCAGCAGCAGCAGCAGAGGCAACAGCAGCGCAAAGCCCTTTTTGAGTTAGCCAGAATTTCTGCTAAGGACTCCTGCTGAGGACTGCCAGGGGCCGGAGCTGCTGGGAGCGCGCTTCCCGGATGCTGGGTGGTTGCTTTGAGTGGGGAGAGGAGGACCTTTGCCTGAGGTAGCCTGTTCTGTTTTAAAGGCTTGAAAATGTGGGTGCTTTCTACTTTATCTACCTGTGCCAATGTCATAACTACTCTGATGGCTTTCACTTTCTCTTTTGGGACTCAGTCTTTTGGTATCTTAATAAATTTTCTAGTTTATTCCCCCATATGGCAAGCATGATGTATTTTGTGATGGATAATTATATCAGCATATCTGTAATCTCCATAGGCATTGTGAATATGGCATTGCTGATACACTTATGTAGCTATGAAGGAAAAAAAATGTTTCTTATTAAACATACATTTTTTTCTCAAAATGTTTGTAACTACATTGATCTAACTAAATAAAAGGGATTCACATCAAGAGAATGAAAATTCAAAGAAAAAAACTTTGTCAACACACATGTGGTTAAGATGGAAAGAAAAATGTCAAGCAGTTAAAACAAGATCATCAGTATCTGAAGAAATCTCTCTCTCTCTCTCTCTCTCTCTCTCTCTCTCTCTCTCTCTCTCTCTCTCCATACATATATAGGGGGCAACATCTAAATTGATTATTGAAGGAAACTGTGGTTTCTGAGAGATGTGTGAAGGAAGGAGTGAATTCCTGTTGTTGATACAAGCTCTGCAAGGTATGAACTTCCAACCAAGAAGCTAGGTTTGTGGGAATGTTGAGTAAATATAAAAAGAGGACTTTGGAATATCTCTGAAAGTATAAGGGAGTCAGATTGCAGAAGGCTTTAGATGTCAAGGTTGAGAATCTACATTTTATGCTAGAGACAATGGGAAGCCAAGGAAGACTTTTGAGTAGGAGAGGAAACGTCTGATTTAAGAATGACAATTTGATAGATTTGAGGATGATGTTTTAAGAGGGAATAAATGGGAGATAAGTTTCTTAATTATTATGAAGTCTCCCCCTCCATCTCTCTTTCTCTCTCTTGTCTCTTTGTCTCTATGTCTCTCTTTTTTTGACTGCCTTTCTGTCTCTCATAAACACACACACACAGGAAGTTTGATTCATTAGAAAAAGTATTTGTAATGTAAATACCTGGGATTTAATTCTGTTGATAATAACTTGGGCCAAACATTATTTGACTTGAAACATGGATGGTATGCTTGTCAAGTTCAAGCTGGGTGATATGGTCAGGATGTAAAAAAAGGTATCAAAAGTACAGAAAGTTCTCAATCAAGATGAGTTTTAATACAGATAAATATAAAGTTTTACTTTTTAAATTAATTTCACAAGACTTAGCATGGATTAGAAAAAAGATTATTGCTTTTAGAGTTAGAGGACTGGAATTAGTTTCTTGGCTCACTCTGTCTTTTGCTAGTTATATGACTTTGTGCATATCACTTAACCTCTCAGGCGCTCAATTTTCTCACCTGTAAATTAAGAATGTTGAGCTCATCACCTGTGAGATCTCTTTGGGCTCTGACAATGTTATCCTATGTGCAAGATGGTGAAATTATAATAGACGGTTGTTTTTCCATGGCAGCTAAGTGGCATAGTGAATAAGAGCACCAGCCTTGGAGTCAGGAGGATGTAAGTTCAAATCTGGCTTCAGATACTTAACACAAAAACTAGACATGTGACTTTGGGCAAGTGACTTCACCCCAACTGCCCTACTTTCCCCAATCCAAAAGGCAAAAAAAGAGAAAAGACAGTTGTATTTTCCTGAAAAAATATCTGGGATCTGTAGTGCATTACACATTCGGCCTAAATAACATCAGAGTATATTAACATCCTCTTGCTTCAGTGTAATCAATGAATAAAAAAGTGAAGAGTCAAGAAGACTTTAGGTAAGAGTGAAAGAGGAGACTGTAAACATTAGCTTGAAGCTTAAAAAAAACAATACTAATTTCTTGGCAGTGGGTCCCATCAATTCTTGGCAAACAGAGAGACAGAAATGGAAGCAGTTTCAGATTTTATATTCTTGGGCTCAAAGATTACTGCAGATGGTGCCTGTAGGAATGAAATTAAAAGATACCTGCTCTTTGAAAAGAAGACTATGCCAAGTCTGGACAGCATACTACAAAGCAGAAATATCATCTTCCTGACAAATATCTGTATAGTTACATGCATACACATACATACATATATATATATGCATACATGTGGGAATGTGCATGTATATGTATACATTCACACATAAATATGTATAAACATATACATACTGTAATGGAAAGCAAAGAAGCAGTTAACACCTTGTTTCAGCTATTGGATTAATGCCTTATTTCACTTCAACTTCCTTTTGAGCCTTGTATCAAGTCTGTTAAGAAACAGAAGGTGTGGGGGGCAGAGTCAAGATGGTGGAGTAGAAACAGGACTTCTAGTGGCTCCCACTTCCACCTCCTCCAAATCATGTAAAAATGACTCTAAACAAACTTTAGACCTACAGAAAAACCAAAATGTCAGAGAGAAGCTAATTTCCCAGTGAAGACAGTCCAACAGGCTGGAAGGAAGGCACCAGCTCAGCTCTGAGAGCCAAGCCCAGCCCTGTGCAAGCCCCAGATTTTAGCCTCAGGGTGGTAACAACCAGCCACAGCTGGAGGGACTTCAGATCACCAGCATCTGTGGTGTTTTCCAGACTTATCAACACATAGATGCTAAGGACAAAGTGAGAGGTCAGTGAATTGTGGACTTTGGGAATCAGGAGTCAGGGAGTGCAGTCCAGCCTTTGTGCCTTGGAGGGAGAAGTGGCTGAGGGGTGGCTGCCATGCATCCACCGTGTAGCCACTTCAGAGCCCCTGGCCCGCAGATTGTAGGGGGGCCATGTGACCAGTCTGAGGGGAAATATCTCTTATTTTAACCTGCTTAGATTTGGATCACTGTTTAGGGTGTAGGTCCTGGGGTGTCTTACCAGTTTGAGAAATCATGTAGAGGCTTCAGAGAGGGCAGCCAAATAATAGCTCCAGCAGATGAGAAAAACCCAGTGATTGAGACAAAGCTCCCCTCTATGGTAGCAGGGTTGTACTGTGGCAAAAAGCTCAAAGTTCAAGTAATTTAGTGACAACATGAGCAAGCAAAAGAAGAAAAGCAAACACAACAATCAGACTTTACACTCCTAATTTGGGGACAAAAAGGATGAAAGCATGGAAAAGGAGGAAAGCAACAAAGTCATAACTCCTGCACCAAAAGCTTCCAAGAAAAATATGAGTTGGTTACAGGCCATAGAGGAGCTTAAGAAGGAATTTGAAAACAAAATAACAGAAGTGGAGGAAAAATTGGGAAGAGAAATGAGAATGATGCAAGAAAATTGTGAAATGAGAGTCAACAACCTGACTGAAGAAAATACACCATAAAAATAGATTAATTCAGAAGACAAAAGAGGCTCAAAAAGGCAATGAGGAGAAGAATGCCTTAAAAAGCTGAATTTTCCAGTTGGAAAAGGAATCTCAAAAGCTCACTGAAGAGAATCATTCCTTCAGAATAAGACTGGAGCAAATGTAAGCTAGTGACTTTATTAGAAACCAAGATATTATTAAAAAGATCGAAACAAATGAAAAAAATAGAAGGCAACATGAAATATCTCATTGGAAAAACCACTGACCTGGAAAATAGATCCAGGAGAGATAATTTAAAAAATTATTGGGTTAGCTGAAAGCCATGATCAAAAAAAGAACCTAGAAATCATTCTTCAAGAAATTCTCAAGGAAAATTGCCCTGATATTTTAGAACCAGAGGGCAAAATAGAGTTTGAAAGAATTCACAGATCACCTCCTAAAAAAGATCCTAAAAAGAAAACTCCTAGGAATATTATAGCCATGTTCCAGTATTTCCAGATCAAGGAGAAAATATTACAAGCATCTAGGAAGTAACAATTTGAATATTGTGGAAACACAAGCAGGATAACAAAGGATCTGGCCACTTCTAACTGAGGGATTGAAGGACTTGCAACATGATATTCCAGAGGTAACAGGAGCTGGGATTAAAACCAAGAATCACCCACCCAGCAAAAGTGAGTATCATGTTTCAGGGGAAAATTTGTTCATTCAGTGGAATAGAGGACTTTTTAGCGCTAATGATGAAAAACCCAGAATTTAATAGAAAATTTGACATTCAGATACAAGAAACAAGAGAAGCATGAGAAGGTAAACAGGGAAAATAAATCAAAAGAAACTTATCAAAGTTGAAGTATTTACATTCCTACATGTAAAAATGATAGTTGTAACTTATGAAACTTTTCTCAGTATGAGAATAGTTGAAGGAAATATAAAAGTGTATATATACATAAAAACACATACACATATGTCTATACAGGAGGGTATATGGGTGTATGAATACCTATGTCAGTGTGTGGATATATGTTTACAGGTATGCATAAAATGTGGGCACATGACCAGTTGAATAGGAAGGGATGATATTTAAAAGGTGAAATTAAAAGGTGAGAGAAGAATATAATGAGATGAGATGGGGAGAGATAGAATGGGGTAAATTATCTCATATAGAAAAGACAAGGGAAAACTGTTACAATGTAGGGGAAGAACAGGAAGGCAAAAGTGAATGAGTCAACATTACTCTCATTGAATTTGGCTTAGGGAGGGAATGGCATACACAATAAATAGGATATCTCACCCTACAGGAGAATAGGGGGGAAGGAGATGAGAGGGGGGATGATGGAAGGGAGGGTAGGCTGGGCGGGAGGGAATTTGGAAGTACACACTTTTGAAAAGGGACAGGATCTAAGTAGAGAACAGAACAAGTGGGGGCTGGTATAGGATGGAGGGAAATATAGTCAGTCTTTCACAATATATCCACTATGGAAAAGTTTTGCATAGCAATACATATACAACCTATATTGAATTGCTTATCTTTCTGGTAAGGGTGAGTGACAAGGGAGGAAGGGAAAGAATCTGGAAGTCAAAGTTTTTAAATCAAATGTTTAGAATTATAATTATTATTTTTATTTTACATGCAACTGGGAAATAAGATGTATAGCCACTGAGGCACTGAGATCCACCATTCCCTACTGGAAAGTTGGAGGAGGTATGGGGGTAGATATAGGAGAGAGCAGATTGTGGGAGGAGACATTTAGTGGGATCACTCTTTTGGGGTGGTGGGTAAGGAAAAATGGGGAGAAATTTTGTAACTCAAAATTTTGTGGAAATGAATGAAGTAAATTAAAAATAAACATAAAGTTTAATTTTTAAAAAGATATAGAAAATGTCACCTCCATGATTTGTGAACTGGTGGGGAGGAGCTGTGCCATATATGAGTAAGAGCACAAGCTGGACAGTCAGTATTTCCTGGGGTAAGAATCGTGGAGGCAGGACAGCTGCTGCTGGACTGAAGACTAAACTGAGCATTGAGAATAACTGAGAAGAGGACTCTTGTGGTAGCAGAGTAAAGAAGGAGAAAACTTGTCGTATCCTGGCACTCTGTTTGTCTACTCTGTCTGTGTTGATGTTTGTGATACTTTGTACAGTAGCCCCACCCAGGACCTTACTGGAAGCCCTAGAAGATGATTTTCTTGTTGTATGTTTACAGAAGTCCTGTAGGAGGGTTTTGGAGATTCTGGGACTTTACTAATGATGTGTGATGATTTCTTGGACTTTTTTTATGGGTCTGTGTTGATTTCTATGTTGATGATTTGTGTTGAGCTCTTAGACCTTGTTCGTGGGGCTGAGTTGAGTTCACAGGCAGATAGTGAATTGATGATTGTGCAGGTAATGTGAATGTATATTATTGTGACTCTGTCAAGCTTTGTTTTCCCAGAAACAGGAACTGTGAAGGAATTGAGGTGGACTGAAAACTGTGAACTTCAATATGGTATGGGAACTGAATGAAGAACTGGACAGGGAACTGAGAGCTGCCGGCCTTTGAACCCAGGTGACAGTTGGAGCTGGAACTATGGAAGAGGAACCATGGAACCTGAGAGCCATCCTTGAGTCAAGATGAAAGAAGAATTTACTTGGATACTGTGTACTGACTGAGAAGATTATAATTTACTGTGACCAAAGGGTGGAGACCTTTGACTTCTGTTCTTTATGATTGAATTAAGGATTTGGTGATTGACTAAATGAATGTACTTTGTTTAAAACTCTATGACCATTTTGCTGAAAACAATGTGGCCATTTTAGTGATAATTTGTTAAGTTGTGACATGGTGAATGCTGTATTTTGATTTGCTGTAATAAATTGTAACATTTTGAATGCTGTATTTTCTATGAATGTTTTGCTCTTATTTGTTATTTAATAGACAGCTCACTATACTATGTGATCAGAAATTTGAAAGCTGTTGATGGCAGTAGTCCTCTGGTAAGCTGCTCATGCATGGCTTTACACATACATACACAGATAACTACTCATATAAATGTGTGTATGTATGCATGTATGTATGTATGTATGTATGTATTTTTATATGTATGTATGTATATGGAGAACTGAGTGCTACAGAATCAATGCTTCCAAATTGTGGTGTTGGAGAAGACTTTTGAGAGTCCCTTGGACAAAAAGGAGAACAAATCCATCAATACTTAAAGAAATAAATTCATACTATTCATTAAAAGGTCAAATGCTGAAGCTGAAGCTTAAATACTTTGATCACATAATGATAAGGCAGGACTCACTGGAAAAGATCTTGATGTTGGGAAAGATTGAAGAATAAAGGGAAAAAGGGGACATCAGAGAGATGAGATAGATAGTGTCATGGAAACAATGAACATGAACTTGGGAAGACTTTGTGAGATAGTATAGGATAGAAGGACCTAGCAGGCTATGGTCCATGGGATCACTTAGTCAGACATGACTGAAACTTCAACAAAAACAATAGTAAGAACTCTAACAACAAAACCAACCAGCTCTTTACTCCTCTCACACCCAAAAAACTAAGGCAACCTTTGACAATATAACCATAGTTTAAAAACCCGTTGGTATGGGCCTCTTTCCTCATTCATGGAGACTGATGCCCTGTTCCTGGATGAAGAGTGGGGTGGGGTTGGTAAGAGTGGGGAAGAGGATAGCTCTTTAGTTTTTTTTTTTTATTTGATGGGTTTCTTCAGACTTTCTTAAAATATTGTGTGCATTATGAGATTCCTTTGTGCTATACTTGATTCTTTCTTTGAGAAAAAAGATGTAAGATGACACTTCAGGTGGATTAAGTTGTTATGAGAAGATCAAGCAGTATCCATTATGATTTTTTCCCCTATTTGTTCACACTGGAGACTATGGAACTTCCCCTTGTATTAGAATGAGGACTCTGTTTTGTTTGAAGTGAGTTATCTCACTCCTAATGGTCAAAAGGCTCTACTTTGTGTTGTCTTATATATGTTCTCCTATGTACACTTTCTCTGATTTTTTCCACCATGATTTGGATAAATGGGTCTCTTTGTTAATTTCTGTCCAAAGCGGAATTGTTATTTGATGGGAAATAGGTAAAGCTTTTCCTAATAAGAAAACCATAATCAGAAATTTAGTCAAACCTTAAAATCACAACATTTAACCTTATACTCTTTTCTCAGAGGAGATTCAAGTGGTTAAGTTGGCTCTAACCTACTGCTTTTCCTCTTAATAGAAATTAAAATCTCCTTTAAAGAGGTGTGGGGAAGAGAATAGGCTAGAGATGTCTATTCTGCCTCTCTTTAAGCCACGCAATGATCATCATGATGGATGTTTGGGAGATAGCCCTCACAACAACTGATTTAAGAAATCCATAGTGTTTAGATTTAATGCAAAGATATTCCCACTGCACTCTCTTCATATCATATCAAATCTCTCAGTTTTGGTTGCCACATTACAAAAAAGACACTAATAAAATGGTGATAATGGAAATCAGATACATTGATCTTCATTCCCTCCCTCCCCTTCTCCTTCTTACCTCTCTTAATCACTGGACAATTCTATAAGCTCAACTTTGTACAACCACAGTTAAGGGGATTCTACTCCAGTATGCATAAATATTAAAATTTCCTCATGTGGGTAGAAAAAAAAATCTTCTTATTACTTTGAAGTTGTTTTCTGCACTTGATGAGAATCAAGATTGTATCAAAACAGAACCTAACCACTTTCAGGGAGTGTTTTATGACGAGCTATTTTGGTGAAAATGGAAGGGTGACTGCTGTGTTCTCCCTCCTTGAAGGTTTAGGGCTCAGCTTTGTAGAGCCTGAAGGATACTGTGTACAGGAGATAAAAGCAAAACCTGGATGCCATACAAGATTAACTTGGCAATAGTGATAAGAACATTTAATCAATCTTAAGCTAGCTTCAAGAAGTAGATCAGATCAGAGTGACTGGAGGCACTGAGCAGCATCCACAAGTAAATGGTTGTTATTTACCTTTTGAAAACAATGACAATGAGCATTTCAGTTTCTTTGGCTACCTTGATCAGAAATTTCAAAACTTGTAGTGTATGCTAATGTGCTAAGCCTTCTATAACAGGTATAGATTCAGTTAATATTCTCTAAAATCTTAGCACATATATTAGCACATTAAGCCTCCCACCATAGGTATGAACTCAATTAGTATTTTCTAAATGGTAGTCAGGTTGGATTTATGATAAAGGGAATGTAAAATGAGTGATAGATTACAAATGCTTTTGAAAAATATTCTGTGCTTCAACGCCTGTGGAATAAGGGTTTTTGTTTTATATAAAAACCAGTAAAATTCAAGATAATCAGAATCTCTCAATACATACTTGTGATATTGCCATTCAGTCTAAAAACACTAAAATCATCTTTAGAAATTAATAGGTTTTGTATTAATCCCCATAAATAAAGACCCTTAGAAGACTTGAGGGAGGGAAAAAAATTCAGGAAAAGCTTTAAATCAGAAATAATAATAGATGAAATTAGGTAGCATGCAATGTAGAAATACAGAATATATTTGTATTAATTGGATGCACATTTAAAACGTAATTGCATTACCTTTGTTTGCTCTTTATGCAGCAGGTGAATTTAAAAAACAAATATATATATATGTGTGTGTGTGTGTGTGTGTGTGTTTGTAGTAGAGAGAATCCCAAGCAAGTTTCTGAAACTTCTGCCACCAATAATCAAAAGTTACTGTTTTGGTATGTAAATATATAGCAAAGAATTCCAAGAAAACAACCACCCTTTTCCAATTAAGAGCATACCATAAATAGGATAGGACACGTGGATATAGATACCTTGATATAATGGGCAAATCTCTGTTTTACTGCTTTCTAGCCTGAACTCTGCTATTAAGTAGCGACATTTTAAAAAAAGATGCAATGTCATTAAAAAAATCATTTTCCTAATATGAAACTTCAGATAAAAGAAAAATTGAGTTCTTAAAATTCTTCAACATTTTTGGCTTTGTAATAGCAAGCAAAGAAGTACTTAGCACCTAGTTTCAGCTATTTATTTACCAACTTGCTTCAGTTCCAGTTTCTTTGGAGCCCTGCCCATGATTATATCAAATCTTTGTTAAGAAACAGGATTTGTGAAACCCATGGTGGGAGGAATTGCTGAAGCAACAGGAAGGGGCACAACAGGGAGGAGGTAATGACCATATATAAGGAGAAGCCCAAACTGGGAAAGAGCAGACTTGAGAAAGGGAACTTTATGTTTGCACGGCACTCTGTTAGTCTGTTCTGTTTGTGTTGATGTTTGTTTGTGATATTTTGTACAGAAGCCCTGGGACCTTACTGGAAACCCTGAAAGAGGATTTCCTTTTTGTCTTTTTACAGAAGTTCTGGAAGAGTGTTTCAGAGGTCCTGGGACTATACTGACAATTTGTGTTGAGTTCTCAAATCTTGTTTGTGGGTTTGTGTGGAGTTCTTAGACCTTTTATGTGGGTCTGTTTTGATTTCACAGGCAGAAAGTGAATTGATGATGATGCCAGCAATGTATATGAATGCTGTTTTGGCTTTGTTAAGTTTTTTCTTCCCCAAAACAGAAACCGTGAAAGGCTTGAGGTGGACTGGACACTGTGAGCTTTAATATGGAATGGGAACTTGTTAAGGAACTGGAGGAGGAACTGGAAGAAGAGCTGAGAGCTTCCTACTTGTGAATCCACATGACCATTGGGTTGATTCAGGCAGGAGCTGCACCCATGGAAGAGGAATCATGGAATGTGGGGGCCAGCCTCAAGTCAAGATGAAGAAACCTCTCCTTGGGTTCTTAATGCTGATGGAGAAGATCATGATTTACTCTGGCTTAAGGGTGGGGGAGCTTTGTACACTGTACTTTGTACCTCTTTAGGATTATTGGAAACTAATCTCCAATAAAGAAGAAAGAAGACTTTTTGACTGAGAGATTAAGACAATGTCATCTAGGGTTGGAGAACTTTGACCTTTGTACTTTGTTTCCCTTAAGGAGGTTTGGTCCTAAAGGATGATTGAGTTAAGGACATACTGAATGATATCTTTTGCTTAAAACTATGTGGCCACTTTGGTGAAAACTATGTAGCGACTTTAGTGATAAGTTGTTATGTTATAACATTGTGAATGCTGTATTTTGGTTTCTGTGAATGTTTTGCTTTAATTTACTGCTGAATAAATGGAGAGTTCACTATACTATGTGATCACAACCTTAGAGCTATCCACAGAAACAGTACTTTAGAAATTTGCACATCCTTGGCTTTACAGGTTTGTATCATGGACTCTTTGACAGTCTAATGAAAGCTAAGGACTCTTTAGAATAATGCTTTTAAATGAATAAAATAAAATGCATGTTATTAACAAAGAAATAAAAATACAAGCACACACACATAAACCTGTTCTAAGTTATTTTTGAGGTGTAGGAGCCTAAGTTCAAGGAGACATAAACAGTCTATTTCTCCCTTCATTCCATCCTTCCTCCCTTCCTTCCTCCCTTCCTTCCTTCCTTCCTTCCTTCCTTCCTTCCTTCCTTCCTTCCTTCCTTCCTTCCTTTTTCTTATTTATCTCTCTCACAGCAGTCATTAGCTATAGAAACATCAGTGCTATACATTTCAACACATAGAAAAGTACAAAAAGATATTGCATGAGTCAAATAGAAATTGAAAATAGTGCAGTTTGTCTCTTTGCTTTACAAAGTATCAGCAACTAACATATTTTTTACTGAAACAATATTTCATCAACACAAAGGCAAAGGATTGTCTTTTTTGTTACTGTTCAGTCATTTTTAGTTATCTTTAGCTCTTCATGACTCATTTGTAGTTTCTTGATGAAAATGCTGAATTATTTCCTTCTCAACTTCATTTTACAGATGAAGAAACTGAGGCAAATAGGGTTATGTGATTTGCCAAGTGTCACACAGCTAGAAAGTGTCCAAGGCCAGATTTGAACTTAAGATGAGCCTTCCTGACTCCAGTCCTGGCACTCTGTGTGGTGTTCCATTTAGCTGTCTCTATATTGTCATAAATTCATATTTAATAGTTATAACTTGATATTTAAGAAGTCTATACTTTATGTAAAGAATTTTGTGCTACTGTGATACTACTTAACATTAATAATAAATATTACTTTGAAATAATTTGATATTAATTTGAATATAACTGTCCCTAATGGTCTCAAGAGTTTTCAGTGTTTTTTGTTTGTTTGTTTTGCTGGTCACATTAATTATATGAATCAAAAGTAAAACTTTCCTTTTCCATTATTTTTCAAGAGCAAAGGCACAGAATTTAATTTGCTGATTGAATAAAGCATATGCTTCATCTTGTCATTAAAGGCCCCTTAAATTTAGGCTCCAAATAAACATTTTATCCTTTTATGATACTACTAATATTAATATTTTTTAAAATTCTGGTCAAAGAAGACTACTCATCAGTCTGCCTTTCATACTGCCCTTTGCCAACTCCAACCCCTTTGCCACAATGTCTCTTTGTTGAATTCATTCTTCTCTCTCTACCTGCTTGAAATCTTTAATTTCCTTCATATAAGAACCAATTCCACAATTCCTCTATGATTTTTTTTACTTTCTTAGTTTAAGTTAATCTCTCCCTCTTCAACCTTTTTGCATTTAATATAGTATGTATTTTTATTTCAAAAGGGCAGGGATTTTTTTCAATTTATTCAAGTGCTTATTACACTGAAATATATAATGTGTGCTTAACAAGTGTTTGTTGAATTGAATCTCATCATTGAAAGGAAACTCAAAAGATATACATTCCACCTCATACCCATAATATAAGCCCAACAATTTGACATCAGACCCTACTTGAAGATTTCCAGAGAAGCCCCTTCAGGCAGTCAGTTTTATTTCTAGATAATCCTAATTGGTTGGAAAGGTTTCCTTTTATCAGTCCTAAATTTGCCTTTCTGCAACTTTAACTCATCACTCCTAGTTTTGCCCTCAGGATATAAGCAAATTGAAATCTTCATTATATGACAACCTTTCAAATTCTTGAAGACAGATACCATGTTTCCATTAAATCTTTTTCTCCAGGCTAAATATGCAGTTTCCTCAACATATTACCATAAGTTATGCTAGTTGGTCTCCTAATCATTAGAGTCACTTTCCTCTAGACCATTTGATAAGATCCTTCCCAAAGTGTAGCACCAAGAAGTGAACAAAATAATCCAAATGTATTATGACTAAAGGGAGATGGCACAATCATTTATTAAGTGAACAAAATAATCCAAATATATTATGACTAAAGGGGACATGGCACAATCAATTATCAAATATTTGCAATCTATCTGTTAAACACTCTAAGTGCTCTGAAAATATTTTCTCATTTGACCCTAAAAGAGAGGATGATAGGACTACCATCTCCTTTTTCTTATGTTATATATAGATTCTTTTTTCAGTTAATTGGACCCAAATGTACTTAGGAGAGATTGGTCAAGATTACATAAGGAAAATTAAGGAAAATAAACTAATATAAAGAAGTCAGATATAAGGGAGAGAATATCATCACATAAAATTAATTAGCTAATGGAAATGACAAGAGTGAATCTAAGGAGAAAAGGGAAGTTAAAATAGAATTTCTTTAGAGAACATAATCTGTTAGTGAACAACCAGAGGAAAAGAAGCCAACAAAGGAGGAAAAACAGAGACCAGATTTAAGAAAGGAATCGCTAAACTCAGTGTCACTGAACTTAAGAGAGATAAAATTTTGAAGGTCAATAATGTCGAAAACCTCATCTCATATCCAACACATAAAAACGTAATAACACATAAAAACTTTGTCTAATAGTTTTCCTCCTCTTTATCCATCTCCATTCTCCCACCATATTAGCTTGGAGAAATCTTAACCATTCATTTTCCCAGTTCAAAGGTCATTTTTTCTTTGATTTTTTTTCCCCTGATGACTCCAGTAAAAGTAATCTCACCCTCCTATGAAGTTTTAAACCACTTCATATCTATCATGAATTGACCTTTTTTTTGTAATGTAAAGTTTCTTTCTTTCTTTCTTTCTTTCTTTCTTTCTTTCTTTCTTTCTTTCTTTCTTTCTTTCTTTCTTCCTTCCTTCCTTCTTTCCTTCCTTACTTCTTCCTTCTTTCCTTCTTTCTTTCTTTCCTTCTTTCTTTCTTTCTTTCTTTCTTTCTTTCTTTCTTTCTTTCTTTCTTTCTTTCTTTCTTTCTTTCTTTCTTCCTTTCTTCCTTCCTTCCTTCCTTCCTTCCTTCCTCCTTCCTTCCTTCCTTCCTTTCTTCCTTCCTTCCTTCCTTCCTTCCTTCCTTCCTTCCTTCCTTCCTTCCTTCCTTCCTTCCTTCCTTCCTTTC